>NC_134494.1:13036050-13328550 GCF_040206685.1 Ascaphus truei | reverse complement strand
TTGACGTGTCAAAAAGAAGAACTTCAAATCATAATTTTAGAATGCTTTCAAACACTGTACCGAAGATTTATACAGTGGTGCTTATTTCCCCTAGTGGTAAATTTATTACGATTAACACATTCTACGTAATTCTTAAAACAAAATATGTACTCAAACTGATAGTTAAATATATATTCATACATAGTAATGCTAATATGTATTTGAGTGTGATATTATCATTTTAAAAAATTACACAAAAATATGTTATAAATGCAATGCATGTGTATATCCACGAGTTTATGTTTATCTATATTAAAAATAAATATAACCAAAAAACAGTATGTATAATTAAAATATAACAACTATATATAATGCATTCTTATCGAATAATTCTGTAGTAACATTTCATACTCACTGTTTAAACACTGCAACCTCTTTGTTACAAAGAAGATATTGTTTAACATGATGTCAAACATCCTGAAAGAGAATAATTGTCACAATTTATACAGTATATTTCATCTTCGTTAATAATAAGCATATAAATACACTGGTCAACATTTGTCATATTGTGCTATACAAGTGATGATGTGAAAAAATGGTGCTGCGTGCTGTAACGCATGCGCGTTCAGAGTGTTCCCTTCGCGCATGTGCATGAGTTAACAGTGAAAACTGCTCATGCGAACGCTTCATCCAATCTCTTAAATAACAATTCGAGACAGAATTTGCCCCACCCCCCCTCAAGAGCACGGACACACAAGACTAACGGACTGTGGCACAGCCACTATATTTAAATGAAAAAATTGAAATACATTATACTAATCAAACAATACCTATAACGGTCTATGCCCGTGTTCACCATCATATCACAAATAGGGAGTTGCATGTTTTTTTTCCAACAATAATACCGCCATTTCTTATTGAGAAGGAACATACATCTGATTACTTCTCAGTTCTTTAAACTGTATATAATTTAGCCGTACATATGAAAATATTGTTTTTATCTGTGAAGAGTTAGAAAAATATACTACAGCATGTTATCAAAACTAGATACGATGGTACACTTTTATGTCCCTCACTTTTGTAAGATGACTTCACATATGAATTTCAAAATATTAATCATCTGAGATAAATATCACATTAGTTTCACGCATACACAACCCTAACAATTAAATAACATTTATACATGCACAACATTGTCCCATCATGCACACATGATACTCATTTTAGGACATATTTTATCAAAGGTGTTTGATCTTAACATACCATAGCCAGATGTGCTTGTACACACAGCAGAGCTTCTACATGGAAGATGTGGACAGCCATCGCTATCCTATGATGATAAGATTGTAACACATGTAATTGTAATAAACACGAAGGACTGTATATATTCACATTAACATATACATTGTTGCTTACCTGAGAAATAGATGACGATCACATTAAGACGTGTCTCTACCCCATTGGCTTTCTGCTCAATTATAAATGGCATGATTGGATGTTAGCTATGTTGTATGTAAATATGGGTTATCATATGTTAAACATAACAGCTACATTGTATGTAAAATGTGTTGTGTGTGTGTGTATATATGTGATACAATCAATACACATGGACATTTGTCTTAGCAACAATCTATTGAACATTATACCAATTAACTTTGTCTTTATAAATATAGATGTGAGTATATTAAACACTATGGGCCTCATTCTGTAAGAGTCGATAAGGCACTTATCGACCACTTATCAGCCAAAATGCTTATTCGTATTCAGTAAGCCTCGATAAGTGGCCGATAACAGCCTGTATCGCCACAAAATCTTATGACCAAAATAAAATCGCCGATTGAGCGGCGATCAGCCACTTATCGACCATTTTCAGAATGATCATAAACTTGCGCGATTCTAGTAGCCGCGATTCGCCTATCGCCGCCTATCACAGCCCTAAAAAGGTGATCTTCTCCCTAATCCAATACGCCTCAAAATTTTGGCAGATTGGTGGGGAGATGCGTCGATGAGCCGCGATAAGTGAGGACTTAGAAAAAATCAGGCCCATTTCCTGCCTCGGATTGATGCCTGGGGTCTCCGGAGCTAATAACCATTAATACCAGCACCGGAGCAACCCGGCATGCATCCGATGCAGGAAAAATGCATTTACAGCAACTTTATTACCTTAGCGGCTAACCGCTAAGGCAATGAAGGGGTTAACCACCCGTGCCAGGCTTACTGTGGCTAGCGAGGGTGGGTGAAGGGGGAATTTGGCCCTTATTAGCTGTTTAGGCCTTGCGGGGGGGGGGGTTAATATCGCTAAGGTAATAAAGGGGTTAACCCAACCGCTACCCACCCGCAAGGTCTAGACACCCATCCTTAGGGCTAATACCCCCTTCACCCACCCGGGAGGCCTAAGCACCCAACCCGGACTGACTATACCCACCCTGTAACCATTGAGTAGTATAGTGGTTCATCATACCCATATAATAATAATATGGGCATGATAAGCCTCTATTGCACTCAATGGGCATCCTAATTACAATACATTAATGCACCAGACACACAATAATAAAACATAACTCCATAAAAACATACTTCACTAAATAAAAACAGTAGCCAGCTAATCCAATGAATACAAGCAATAACAACATCAACAATGAATTAATTAAACCATTAACCAATCAAACCAATTAATTACTAAACCAACTCAAAATTAATAGTCGCATTAACCAATCAAACCAATTAATTTCTACAACATTAATGAATTAATTGAAACATTAAACTACAAAGAAATAAATTCAAACAATTTCTGAAATAACCATTAAACGCATTAGCTAACATAATACAACATTAAGCCAAAACGAACAACAATCGCAAACATTTGATTTCCATCAAGCAGGAAAAAAAAAACAATTACATCCACATAATAAACTGTAATTAAAAAAAACAACAGCAATACCAAGCCAGAAATGCCCCCCAAATATTGTCATAATAATGTATTAATCTGTACCCTAAAGTGGTACAGATTAATATATTATCAGTCAATGTGCCTCCCCCAAAAAATCAAAAAACACATCCAATGAAAAAACCTGTTAAAAAAGACATTTACAAACATTCAATATATTACTTACCATTAGAAGCGCTGGCCCTCCGACTCCAGGGAAACAGGAAGCTCACGTACCTTGAAGGCCTCCAACAGCATCCGATGCCATCCACCATGAAGATCCGGATCAGGTACCCAAATCTTCTTTTTTCTTTCTTTAATCACCTTCTTCTATCTTCATCTGTCACCATTTCTTGATCTTCTTTATCTTCTATCTTCATCTGTCAATCCAAAAAGCTCCATGGTAGATCCCAACCGATGCTGTCTCGTCGTCTTCTAGGGCTCAAATGAGGCGTCACGGCCTTAAATAGGGCTTGTGACGTCACATTTAGATTCAAAATGGTTAACAGCCACCTGATTAGCTGTTAAAACCATGTGCCAACTTAAATTTTTTTATAAATGACGTCACAAAGGGAATGATGCCAGCCAATCAGAATGGCTGTGCTTCATTTGCCTTTAAGATGACGTCACTAAATCCAAGATGGCCGGCGTCACATGATTTTTCAGCCAATCAGAGTGTGGAATTGGTTCCCACGATCTGACTGGCTGAAATACCATGTGACGCCGGCTTCACGAGGACAGAGGGACATGCTGGTGTGGTAAGTAGAACTGTATTTATTTACTTTATTGATGCATGCTAATGTTGTGTTTAATAATGGGCAAATAATCTATTATCCATATCTGGATAATAGTTATTTTGCCCATTACTGTGTGTGTTTGGGCGGAGGGGGGCGTGTATTGATGTGTATTAAATATTTTTTAATATACATTTCTTTCATAGCGTTGGTTTTATGTCCGGGGACCCCCTGATTCCCAAGATACAGGCCCCATTATGAAGTGCCAGTATCCCTCTGCATTGAAATGTCCCGCGTCACGTGACCAGAACATTTCAAAGCATAGGAGATACCGGCACCACATAAAGGTGCCTGTATCTCGGGAAGCAGGGGGTCCCCGGACATAAAACCAACACAGTTCAGCTCCGGAGACCCCCTGCACATTTACACTATGAAACACATGTATGTTAAAAAACATAATTTGTGGGCTACATTTTCGCTGTAAGAGGCGGCTCTCTCAGAGCCGCTCTCTCTGCAGCAGAAATGTATCGGCGGGTTAGGCCTTTTCAGAGGCTCTATGCTATCGCTGGCAGCAAATCGCTCGTTTTGGGAATTTTGCTATGAACGGTAATGAAGGCTTGCTGAATACCATGATAGCAACGCCCCAAAAAACGGCGATTTAAATGCCCCTGGCAATAATTTTTATCAACCTTTACTGCATGAGGCCCTATATGTCATAATAATAACATTTTACGATTTGAAAAAACAAATATGTACTCACTCACCAGCCAACCATGCCCAAAATGACCCATTTCAAATGCATGGAAGACTGCTGAGTTTCTCAGGATAGAGGAATCGTGGCTGGAACCCGGGAATTTGGCTACCACCTTAAGAATCTTCATATTGGCATTGCATACCACCTGCACATTGATGGAGTGAAAGTACTTGCGATTCCGATAAGCATGCTCATTCAGACTAGGCGGGATCAAGGCAACATGGGTGTGACGGTAGCTTTGAGACAGGCTATTAATAATACACACCAAATATAACTGGGTTGAACTGAACGAAACTTAGATATGATAAAATGTAATTTATTCCTTGAAAAAGGTGAACACAACAGATTATACAAATAACAGACAAAATATAGACACTCACTTAAGATGGAAATGATGAAATAGTCAGAAATCGTGACTAGCAGTTCATACAGCAATCTTGAAAATCACAAAAGACACAAAAGACAATAGCCATAAGCTGAGCCTGGTTCTTATACCATTATTTCCCATTGAACACAACCTAAACCCAGCCTCTCTCATAAATCAGTGGTGAGGTTGACAGTTTTCCTCAGAGTAAAACTCCTCCCACCCAAGGACGTTTAAAAACTGCTTTTCCTATCTAAATAACTTCATAACTTCAGTTCAGAAATACTTACTGGCACGCGAGACATATTAATACACACATGACGCTCCCAATGAGACTAAATATTACTGTGTAATACTAAAAAAAAGAGAGATATTAATATCTGTCTCTTGGGACCTGCTAGACATCATGTGTCTGTAATCATTATTTGCGACTCGGTCCCCCGGTTACACATATGTAACTCTTAGCATGTTCAGCCGAGGACATCTCATAATATTCTTATATTTAATAAGGTCACTCATTCTGAGATCTCCTTGCGTAACCGCACCCCTGGCCCCCATCAAGAAATCCTTTGAAGCTGGGCTGTGTGTAGTGAACATTTGTCACCGGTGCTATATTTCACACCCAATGCCCCAGCCTGGGTCCTAGCTGTCTCTACCAGCAATATACCCTTGGCCTGCCAAATTAAGTATTAACATACTGTGCACTAAACCTCCATCTGTACTTGTCACACCCAACTTCAATCAAGCCTGTTGAAGCCCAGATATTTCTGAAAAGACCCCACACAATTGTATTTTCCTAAACTGTAGCTCATTAACCCCTTATGCCTCCCGCATCAATCCCAGTGTATGTGTTGGTGCAACACTGGAACAGAAACAATACATTTTTACAGGGGTATATACATTAGGATGCTGAAGCAAGGTAAAAACACATTACTGGACCACAGTCCAGTTAACCCCTTGCTTCCCAGGTGAGAGTAGAGGGTGGCCAAATGGGGTGTAACCCCTTTAATCCCGGGCCAAATCCTCTTTCTCATGACAATGGGTGCAATCGATTGCACCCATCACACATGGTAGCCCGCTATGGTATAAAAGCCATTTCTCAGTTCCAGCCACACTGTCTGAAAATGAATATAATTCCTAGCGCATCTAGTCAGTGCACATAGAAACTGGCTATAGGCCCGCGAGAATGCCGACTGCGAGACCGTGCCTACTATGCCCACAGTTGTCTGAAAAGACGCAGAAGCAAGAACATGTAATGAGCACAGCATTTTAACAAGACCAGGGACTGCACAACCTCTGGCTGTTACGAAATCTAAATCTTCTCTTAACTCTTCATAAAGAGCTAAGATTGCTGTTGAACTCAAGCAATATCTGCTAATAATCTCATCCGAAGTAAGCCCATCCAAAATTGTGCACTCATGATATAAACGTGGACGGGGCACCACCTCTCTGCTCTATCCTCTCTTCTATCCCTCTCACTCTCCCTCTCACTCTCCCTCTACTCCCCCTCTCTTCTCCTCTCCCCTCTCTCTCATCAAAATCCAGTCTTCTCCGTCTCATCATAATATATTTCATCTCCATATCCATCTTCATCTCCATCTCTCCCTCCGCCATATCTACCTCGAAGTAAGTATTCAATTTGCTTCCTTTAAGTAGCTATGTCATTAAGGCACATGACTTCAATAAATTAAATGTGTTAAAAAAAACAAATATGTGTTAATTATAAATTCGAAATCATTATAACGTGATATTTTTATAATTTGTTATGTAAAGATTCATATACCTTGGTTAGCCAAAGTAAAAAAGATGTTTAGAATGCCACTAATTGTCACATATGCAACAAACAGCAATCGGAGTTGCATTTTGCGATTAAGGATAATTGGTAATAAATCATTGAAGCATGTTGACGTGTAACGCTGCATTTCAAACTAACATTTTTAAAAGAACAAATATTTTATTTTTCAATTCAATATGTACATCAATACAATCTGCACAATGACAAGAAATTAGCTAAGTTCAAGATCGATCCGTTCTCCTGTAATCGATCACTTGATCTGGGTTGTTACATTCAATTATTGCACAGCATTGTGGGCAATGTAGTCCTTGAATCTGATTGTGTGGGCAGTTACTAGATATAATTTCTGCACTGCTAGAGAGAGGGCGGAGCTGAAGAGACATAGCCTATTAGAAGGCGAAGGGGGCTCTCACTTTGTAAATGCTTACTACATTAGAAACATTCCAAATGTTTATTTATTTTTAATGCTACATGTATTTTCACTTACTAGAGAATGGATGTTTTAAAAAAAACAAAACATGTACAGTAGTACTGTATATTGTTTCAAATGCTGCTTTAAATTCACCCACAACCAAAACAGAAATATTAATTTTATAAAAAAAAAAATGTACATATGAACGAATCTGGAATAAAAAAAAATGCCTATTCACCATTGTAATAAAAACATTGCACATTTATGACACAATCTAAAATCTTTTGAATATGTTACAAATGTTGGTTAAAAGTTTACATGTATGTAACCTGTGACAACATATGTCAACACTGTCACACAAATTAAAATTATAAGTTAAAGTTGCTGGTCAAAGTGATGTGTTGAAAAATTAAAATGGATTTTATATCATTACATATGTGCAACAATACTAGGTGCACACTGACAATTGATTATAAACTTTGCAGGTCTATAGATTGTCATGTACTCGTTCTATTGTTCGGGTTATTAAAATATTTTACTGCAAAGCATTGTGGGACATTTAGTCCATGTAGATAATATGATTGGCCAGTTACTATTTACAATTGGTAGCCTGCTAGAGAGAGGCTGGGGATGAAAAGGACAAAAAAATCAGAAGAGGAAGGGGATGAAACTTTGATAATGCTTTATACATGATAAATATTGTCAAATTATGGCATACTTATTTTTGTCAGTACAAACACATTTGTCATACAGTAGCACAAAAGTATGTATTTTTCTTTACAAACATCATTGATATTTTCTGAACTGTACCTTTAAGAGGTTATGATAGGACTATCCCACAACCCCGCTGAACAGAAACATTCATGTACCCCGTCAATAATCATAACATCAACAAGTCATATCGTAACACATAAATAACGTATGCGGTGAAACTAATAAGGTAAACGCTTATATTTATTACAAATCGTTCTTTTAAAGACCACAGAATCACAAACACAAAGTAATAAATCTCAGCTCCATAGACTCGATGCTTCAAATATATGTTTAGAAAAATGCCTTTTTTTTCTAAGTGCCGTCTCCCCGCTCATTGGCAGCTTCTAACCACCTTCTTGCCAACTTTTTGTGGCGGGACGATTTGGAGAGGAAATCTCAATTCTAGAGCGGTGATCAGCTGCGATAAGCTAATCAGGGCTACTAGAATTCAGCGACTTTGCGAAACTGGTGATAAGCGATTTATCGCCGCGCGCTTGGCGATTTTTTTATCTCAGCAAAAAAAACAGCGATTTTTGCTCTTATCACCAGCTTATCGGGATTTACTGGATTGCTGTAGGCTTTTTTGGCAATAAGCTGGCGATAAGTGGCTTATCGCTGTTTATAGGAAAAGACGGAGGACAACCTCCTAAACCAGTGCTCAAAGTTATTCCCAAAAATGCATCCCAAATGCTATTAGTCACTCTGTAGTTGTAATCCACAAGCAATATTTCCTTTATAAATGCACATTTATTTGGTATGTCCAGGTATATAAATGTGAAGTACTGAGAGGTGAATGGTCATTGATGCTCACACATGAGTGTATGTAAAAAATATTCAGATATATGGGATGTCAAGGAAACCCATGTGAATGACAAAGCCTGACCCCTTGGTCCGATAATACAAGAACTCTTAGAGCTAGACCACTAACATATAAACTCAAAGTTCATCATGTAGTCAACGCGTTAAAATACTCATGACCTCCATTTGTCTGGAATCCTGGAAACGGAGTGCTCTCAGCCTGAAGTGGATATCAGAAAAAAATCCTCCCAAGGGGGAAGGATGCTGGCGGTGCACTGCGTGCCAACAAGTGCTGACGATGCGTTCAAAATAGGGGAAAGGAAGATGGATACTGGATAGCTATATCAAAAAGACTATTTATTGAACGTATAGCAACATTAAAGCTAAAGAAAGAATCTTCCACTGATTGCACGAAACACGTCAGAGGTTCCTCTCAAGATTATTGTTTTAGCTTTAATGTTGCCTCTCCTCATAAGTTAGATTGTCCATCCCCTTTATTAATTTGGTGGCTCTTCTCTGCACTCTCTCTAGTTCCAGAATGTATTTTCTAAGGAGTGGTGCCCAAAATTGTACTCCATATTCAAGGTGTGGTCTTACTAATGCTTTTTAAAGGGGCATAATTATGTTTACTTCCCTTCCATCCATTGCCCGTTTAATGCAAGATAAGATCTTGTTTGCCTTTGCAGCTACTTTATGACTTTGGGCACTATTGCTAAGCTTGCTGTCTACAAGCACTCCTAAATCCTTCTCCATCAAGGATTCCCCCAATGTATCCCCATTTAATTTGTAAGTTGGCTGTTTATTCTTGCTTCCCAAATGTAGAACCTTACATTTATCTGTATTAAACCTCATCTGCCATTTACCTGCCCACATCTCCAAATCCTTCTGAAGAGAAATTACATCCTGCTCTGATTCTACTACCTTACACAATTTAGTATCATCAGCAAAGATGGAGACTTTGCTCTCAAGGCCATTAATAAACAAGTTAAAAAGCAGGGGTCCCAGTACCGATCCCTGAGGTACTCCACTCACGACTTTAGCCCAGCCTGAAAAAGTTCCATTTAAGACAACCCTCTGTTGTCTGTCCTTTAAACAGTTTTCAATCCAGGTGCATATATTATTACTAAGTCCAATTTTCTTTATTTTGTACACCAACCTCTTGTGTGAAACCGTATCAAACGCGTTTGCAAAATCTAAGTAGACCACATCAACTGCATTACCCTGGTCTACATTCCTACTTACCTCCTCAAAGAAACAAATAAGGTTAGTTTGGCATGATCTATCCTTCATAAATCCATGCTGACTATTACTAATAATTTTGTTTTCCATTAGGTTTTCCTGAATATTATCCCGTAATAAACCTTCAAGTAGTTTCCCCACTATTGAAGTCAGGCTTACAGGTCTGTAATTCCCTGCTTGTGATGTAGCTCCCTTTTTAAATATAGGCACCACATCTGCTTTACGCCAATCTTGTGGTACTGAGCCTGTGGAAATGGAGTCCTTGAATATTAAATATAATGGTTTGGCTATTACTGAACTTAACTCCTTGAGAACTCTTGGATGTATGCCAACAGGGCCAGGTGCCTTATTTACTTTAATTTTTTCAAGCCGCTTATGAACTTCTTCCTCAGTTAGTATGGAGGTTGTGGCTTCCTCCTGCGGCACTACTATTGAAATTGATTCTTCCCTGGTAAACACAGAGGCAAGTAAGCAGGAGAGAAAAAACTTGGAGCCCAACTATGAACAAACGAGAACTGGAGGCTAATAGAAAAAAAAACAAATTATTTATTGCGCACCATGTGCGAAACGCTTTAGAGGTTTCTTTTTTTAATTAGTTATGTCCAAATAAATAATTTGTTATTTTTTCTATTAGCCTCCAGTTCTCATTTGTTCATAGTTGTGCTCCAAGTTTTTTCTCTCCTGCTTACTTGTTCCTGCTATTCCTGGATGCACGCTGCCTACACCGGAGACTTCAACCTACCTGAATTCTGGATGTGAGTACGCCGTCTAGTGACTGTTTGCTGCTGCCTGCATCACTAAGGGTTACCTGGTTCAGGCGAGGGTCTGTCGGTTCCCTTATGGGGACCAAGGGCCTATCGTGTCCAGTGTTCTCCCGTTCAATGTGATCAAGGATTCATCACAGCTACAGTGCTTATTCTCCTATGGTTGGTCTCCGATGTGTTGAGGGTTAATACAGCCTGCGCATGATACACGCTGTCTACCAGGCTAGTAGCGTCAGGCTTGGAGGTCTTTTCCTCTGCTTTGCATAAACACAGAGGCAAATAATTTGTTTAATACCTCTGCTTTTTCCTTATCTCCAATAATCTGCCTACCCATCTCACACTGAAAGGGTCCTATATTTTCTTTTCTCATTTTTTTGTTATTAAGGTACTTAAAAAACTTCTTAGGGTTGATCTTACTTTCTATTGCAATCCTTTTTTCATTATCCATTTTTTCTAATTTGATTGCCCTTTTGCAATTTTTGTTACATTCCTTATAATTCTAATATGATGCCTCCGTCCCTTCTGACTTAAAGAATCTAAATGCCTTCCTCTTCTTGTCCATTTCCTCCCCTACCTGTTTATTGGTTTTGACTTATTTCTTTTATACTTATTACCCAAGGGTATACACTGATAAGTGTGCTTTTCTAACAATGTTTTAAAGACTGCACCATTTATCTTCTACATTTTCCCTGCAAAAACATCATCCCTGTGTATTACTTGCAGATTAGACCGCAGTTTATTAAAATCTGCCTTTCTAAAGTTTAAGGTCTAAGTAGAGAGAATCACACTATACCATACTGCCACTGATATGATTTATGTTCTGCAAATGAGGTTTTTTTTTTTTGCTGTAATGGATATGAGTAGTTTAAAGCAGATTAAGTATTTAGATCATGCATCACACGGGGCAAGGGTCAAACAAAAGTGTCATGGAAGTATTTAGGCTTCCTTAAATATCAAATATGTAACATATCTGACAAATTCTCTCATATGAATATTGCTGAGAATACAAACAATACCTAACGTTAACTAAGGGGAATGACAGTGACATGTTAATTAGGTTGAATGGTAAGTCCTATGTAGGACCAAAGTGACATAAAAACAGTGACATGATTAATTGGTCAGTCCCACATACTGTAGGACTAAAGTGACCGATTACAGTGATTATTAATGGGTTAAAGGGTCAATCCCACATAGGACCACAATGATCTATTAGTGACATTTTTTATGGATTAGAGGGTCAGTTCCATGTATGACCAACGTGAATTTTAATAGTGTCATGTTGAATGGGTTAAAGGATCAGTCCTACATAGGGTCAACGTGATCTAAAGACAGTGACATGCTAAATGGGTTAAAGGATGAGTCCCAAGTAGGCCCAAATTGACCTAAAATTGACAGTGACATGTTTAATGGGTCATAAGGTTAGTTCTACATAGTACCAAAGTGACCTGTTAACAATGACATGTTTAATGGGTTAATGAGTCTGTAGAAAAGTGAGCAAATAATACATTTAATTGGTTAAAACAGTGGTGCTCAGATCCAGTCCTCAAGCCCCGCCAACAGGACAGGTTTTCAGGATATCCCAGCTTCAGCACAGGTGGCTCAATCCCGACCCACAGGTGAGTCAAAGACTGAGCCTCTGATTGAGTCACCTGTGCTGAAGCAGGGACTGATTGACCCACTTGTGCTGAAGCAGGGACTGATTGACCTATCTGTGCTAAAGCAAGGATATCCTGAAAATATGACCTGTTGGGGGAGGCTTGAGAACTGGAATTGAGCACCCATGGGTTAAGGGTTTAAGCCAAATTGCAGGAACCCAATTAACTCTGAATATATAATACATTCTCCTGCCAAGTAACTGCGTGAAGAATGTTGCAGTGATTACAAATAGCAAGGCTGTGTTAAGTAGTCATTTTCCAAAAGTGACCATTAGTGGACATGCAGAACTTCTTTTAGAATATTTTCCCAAAAAGGTAAACTAGAGAAGTGTTTCGCAATACAGCATGTGATGAAAGGAGACTATTTATACAGCAGAAGCTGGACCTTTAACTATATTCAGGGGATATCCATCACTTTTGAAGTCTACCCTACAGAAGAAATTCAATCACAAGTATTTTTTGTTCCCAGCAAACAGGATGGTCTTGCAGTAACTGGATTCCGCAGGCTTGTGTTGCATTCTTGAAATTCCATCATTGCAGGAGATCAGCCAAAACCAGACAATCCTGGTCAGTCTGTAACACTGAACGTCTTGTTCCTGAAGGGTGTTTTATACTTGCACTGGGTTGAAACCCATGAAAAAGATGGTGTTCGTTTATAAATGGCCACTTTGAAAAGCTCATCTGAAATGGACAGAATGCAATATTACCATCATCTAGAGGAATCCACCTTTTTATCATTTGCTTTATGACAATCATTTTTTATAATTCCCACCAAAAAGTAGTATTGGGGATGGGTATTCAACTGAACCGGAGAGAGCCCTGGTGTCAACACGAGTGTCTTTAAAGGTGCAATCTCACGTAGCCAATCAATAAACAACGTTTTAATAAACAATGTAACAATCTATTTGGCATCCTTAAACAAACCTGTGCTAAAAGCAAATATTTGACAGTGACAATGACATAGATTAAAGCAGTGGTAGACAAATATGATACATTTCAAGGACCGCATGTGCAGTCCTTGCGCACTCAAAAGATGCACACATAAATATGGTGCACAGGCTGAAGGGACATTGTAGCCGTGGGTAGAGCTTCTACTTTCTCTTGTCAGCTTCTTGATCCCGGTGTGTAGGTGAATACTGTCCCCATCCTCCCACAGGGAACTAGTGATTAGCACAGGAGAGGAGCGGGGCAGTACAGTACTTATCAGAGCACAGTCATTAGGCAGCTGAGGGAGTGGGGAGAAGCCACGAACCATGCCAGCAACATCTCCACTCTGCACTGGGAAGAGCGGAAGAGCGGGCTGCTGTGATTTCCAGAGGTTGGGAGCACCAGGTGAAATCCCCGGACTGCCTGTTGTCCATCAATGGGATAACGAACAGTCCTACATAGGGCCAAAGTGATTTAATGACAGTGATATTCTTATGTATCCATGTAACCTCTGGCTACTAAATGTACACAAGACACACACGTTGTGTCTGAGCAGGTAAGAGCTGTGTTTGTAATTGCCCCCAAGTCGAAGCGGGACATTGTTGTGCCAGCCCAACCCAGTGATAATTCCCCTACTACTGCCCTGGAGCCCCGAGATGAGTTCCTAGGGTTAAGTGGGAAGTACCGACCCTTATCGCCACGGCCACCATCCCTGGTAATGTGTTATCCCCAAGTGTATTAATACTTATGTATTTGCTGATGTGTCTAAATCTTCTATGGGAATTGTATCACTGAATCTGATCTGATTGAATGGGAATGGGATAGGACTGAGTGGCATCCGATGTTTAGGGGGTATGTCGCACACATGAACAGAACCCACTTTGGGCTAGTAAAGGACGACAAGATAGATCATTGGTGGGAAAAAGGGGAATACACTCCCAAGCAAGAAGCAGAGGTAATGCGTAATCGTAGTAAGGATTATGATATGAGGCTTGTCTTCTCTCCAGGTTTGGACAAACGCAATTTCGAGGATCTCCATGAGGAGCCATTATTCTGGGTACTGCCAGAGCAAGCGTGTGGTCAGAATATGATTAAGAATAGTAGGGCTGACAGGGCTATCATCCAACGATTTAGGAAATCTCATGTGTATGATTTTCTCTATTTACCCAAGTCTTTAATGCGGGAGGTGGAGGAGCACAGAGAGGAATGGGTCAGGGATACTTTGACCGGGTGCAATACTTCAGTGAAAAGGGAAAGAAAAGGTGTTATTCTGTGACTGTGCCTGATCATACTGACAAATTGGTCACAAAGCCTGTCCCTGCTCACTACTATTGAGGGCCTGTAATCCTGTAATGTGTGCTGCAATGTTCTGGTTCTTCCTCGGAAAGGAACCTATTACAAAGTTATTAGTGTTATGTTGTACTGTGCACAATGTATTTTATGATATAAACATTGATATTGTGGGGGTTTATATAATGTGCCTCATTTGGGGGCAATGAGGTTTTTCCACCAGGGTGATTATGTAGCCATGTAACCTCTGGCTACTAAATGCTATACCATAAGTCCTGGTAGGAGCAGGAAGTGCTAGGGTTAAACCCCACTCACATGGCCCAGCATGTGAGCCTCATCCCCGGTATGTAACATTGTTGCTGTTTCCAGGCAGGTGTATGGAAATCATTGGAGCATGTGCCAGGGGGGTGGGCTTACTCCAGTGGTACTGCCGAGTTTCTGGGGGCTTAGGGGTGTGGCACACCCCTGGTATAAAAGATGGCTCCCATGTTAATTAGGGCTGTTCTGTTCCACCTTAGAGTGTATTCTACCTGTGTGTAGTGGAAAGCCTAGACTAGCCTAGGGGCCTCAAGTTCCTGGGAGGCCTAGTCATGTCCTGCCCAGGAAAGGGATGGTACCCCTGGGCTGGGATACTAGAAAAAAGGGAGCTGTTCTGTTGATGTTCAGTTATGCTGTTGCGCCAATAAATCTTTTGCACTGATGCTGGTATCCAGACTTTTTTCTGCTGGTTAATCATATGCAATTTAAACTCACACTTTAACTATCTTGAGTTTTATGTACAAACCGCAAAAAATGCAGGAATCCTGTGATCACTCAGCCAGGACCTTCACTTAATCCGGATCTTCATCTCAGGAAGCAGTCCCTTGTTGGTGTGCCCTTCTGCACCCTCAAAAAAAAATCCCCCTACGCGTTTCGTAATGTGAAACGCACATGGTGATTATTTGAGTGAGCAGAAGAGTAGACATGGGATCCAACAGATGAAGCTGCAAGGGACTACTTCACACACACTCGCAGAGAGATGATGAGCTGCTGAGTTCCGGGTGGATTATCCCCCCTCTCTAAATATTGAGTGCCAGCACTGCTAAAGTAACTGTAATTGCACACAAATTATATTACAGGCCGGCGGGTGGTCCCGCAGGTGTCCGGGGGTCCCCGTTTGCCTGTAGTACCAATTCTGTGCCCCAAAAAATTAATTATAAATACTTTAAAATACTTTAAAATAAATACACCACATATGGATAATGGATATGGATAATAATGCATTTGCCCATTTCAAATACAAGAAGCAGCAGAAATAAAATAAATGTATCTTGCACTCACCCCTGCCAGGCACCCACGATGAAGGCTGTCCTCATCCTCACCCCGTCCCTGCCCTGCTCTCGGGTGCTGCAAAAAATACACAAGAATAAAAAGAGACAATATAATGTCCCCTAACCCCTTAATCACCTTAGCGGTTATTAACCGCTATAGTAATTAAGGGGTTACCCCACCCTCCCCCACCACACACTCTGGAGGCCTAACCACCCTCCTCCACTACCCACCCGTGAGGCCTACCCACCCACCCTTGGGGAAAATACCCCCTTCACCCACCCCCACTACCCACAATAAAAACAATATAGAGAACAGCCTCACTACCCACCTCCTAGGCCCCACAATAAAAATTACCATCTTTAATAAACAATACATAACACACCCACCCCCTGTGCCCCCCATAAAAACATGATTTATTATTTTACATACAGGCTTAATAACCCAGGCCGACGGGAGACCCCGGTGGTCCCGACGGGTGTCCGCAGGCCTCACAGTGCACCAGAGGGGGGTGCCCACAGGGTCTGGGGGTCTCCGGGTGGTCCCTGCCAAGCACCGTGGGCCTCCAGGTGGTCCCCGCGGGGCACTGTGGGTCCCAAATGGGGTCCCCGGGTGGGCCCACGGGTGTTTGGGGGTCCCCGGGTCACCCACACAGGTGTCTGAGGCCCTTGGGTGGTTCCCATGGGGATCTGGGGCCCTCGGGTGGTCCTTGCTGTGGGGGCCCCTGGTTCTTCCCCGCAGGTGTCCCCCGTGGGTCTGCAGGTGGTACCCGTGGGTGTCCGGGGGTCCCCAGGTGGTCTCCAGAGGTCCCCGCAGACCTAAGATACCAACCCTGTATGTCAAAAAAATAAACATGTCATATACATTTAAATAAATCAAATCCCGCATCTCCCACTCAATTCTCCCCTCCTTACATCTCAGCCCTAATTTCTCGCTATGCACCATCCCGACTCTTGCGTTCTTCTCAAGGATGTCTTCTTTCTATCCCTTTTGTATCTAAAGCCCTCATCCACCTTAAACTTTTCTCACTGACTGCCCCGCACCTCTGGAATGCCCTTCCTCTCAATACCCAACTAGCACCCTCTTTATCCACCTTAAGACACACTTGCTTAAAGAAGCATATGAGTAGCACTGTGGATAATAGTGGACACGATACATAAAGCTTGGCCCCCTGCAGATGCACTTACCAGAACTCCCTCCTACTGTCCCTGTACATTCTCCCTACCTACCAATTAGAGTGTATGCTCCTCGGAGCAGGGCTAATGTTACTTTTGTCTGAAGCACTTATTCCCATGACCTGTTATTTATATTATCTGTTATTTATTTGATTACCACATGTATTACTACTGTGAAGCGCTATATACATTAATAGCGCTATATAAATAAAGACATACAATACAATACTATATATATATATGATGTGGTAGGTATTGGGGTTTGAGCTTACTGGGAATGTGTGTGTTAATTCAATTTCTAACTGGCAACAGTTGTTTGGAGGTATAGCACATGAGAACAGCCAGGGAGGAGCACGCCTCAACGGTCCAACCCAGAAGTCTTTGCTGACTTCCAGTGTCTGACGCTGCTACAGCACAGCTCCTCCCCGGCTGTTCTCCTGTGCTGCTCACATGGTGCCAATGCTCTTCTCCTGCTGCTTCTACCGCTGCCCGCTGTGTAATGCCTCTGCTACCCTGCTCGGCTGACATGGTGATCACCGGTCGTCCTCTTCTGCCGCCACCTCCGGTAAGCCTGGTAATTCAGAAGTGGGGTTCTGCAGATGTCGGATAAAATGGAGTGTCGGTTAAGTTAAAGTCGTATAACTGAGACTCTACTGCAGGGATGCGCAAGCTGTGGGGCGCGCCCCCTTTGGGGGGCGCAAGATTATTTAAGGGGGTGCAGGCTGCGTGCGGCGAAACCTAGGAGCGGGCAGATGCTGTGCATGGGCGGCAAAGAAGCTCCGTGCTGCTGCTTCTCTGTGCTGTGGCTTGCTGCAGGGGCGGGGCCTTCCCTGCACACAGACATATCCTCCTGTCTGTTTACCCACCCCAGTTTTCAGCAGCAAACGGGCACCGGACTTCCCCCCCCCCCCCCGGTGAATGTGTGTGTGTGTGTGTGTGTTGTGTCTGTTGTGATTGAGTGTGTATTGTTATTGAGTTTGTGTGTTGTGTCTGTGTTAGTTGTGATTGTGTGTTGGTTGTGATTGAGTGTGTGTTGTGTGTGTTGTGATTGAGTGTGTGTGCTGTGATTGAGTATATGTGTGTGTTGTGATTGAGTGTGTGTGTTGTCTGTGTGTTGTGTGTGTTGTATCTGTGTTGGTTGTGATTGTCTGTGTTGGTTATGTGTGTTGTCTGTGTGTGTTGTGATTGAGTATGTGTGCTGTGTCTGTGTTGTGATTGAATACAGCGGTGCGCAAACGGGGGGTAATAGTGCAAGATTATTTAGGTGGCGCAGGCAGCGACCGGCAAAACCTGGGTGCGCGGGCTGGCAGACGCTGTGCGCGGGCTGGCAGACGCTGCGCGCGGGAGGGTAAAAAAGCTGGGCGCGGGCAGCAAAGAAGATGTGCGTGGACAGGCAGCTGAAGGTGTGCGTGGGCGGCCGAGCAGATAGTGCAGGTGGCGGCCACGTGATGGTGTGTGTGCGTGGGGGCTTCGGAGGTACGGGGGAGGAGCATGTCCCAGCGCTGTGATGTCAAATGCCCCTACTTCCGGTGTCTGCCCTGCAATACCGCCGTGTTCCTGCGATCCTCTGCTGGCAACCTGCTTCACTGCGATCCTCTGCAAGTGAAAGGGTAGGGTGCACCTATATCACTCATACTATGAATGTACAGAAATAATAATTTTTTTAAAAAAGTGAAAAAACAACATTGAAAATGGAAAAAATAATTGATTAATACATAATACTGTAGGCAGGAGTTTGGATGACACTGGGAACAGCAAGCCAAAGAGCAGGGAGAATACAAAGGCAAATGAGAGAAGGAAAAAAGGGAGGGGAAGGAAAAAAAAGTGGGGGGTGGAGAGAGGGAAGGGAGGTAGCAAAGAGGTGGATGAATGCCCCCCCTAAAGGATTGCCTTTGTGCACGTACGCGCTCCCAAGCTTGGCGCTTGGGTGGACAAACAAAATTGACTTTGAAGCGCGCTCAGCAGCAGTCATTGCACACACGCACAGCCACACACACACACACACACACACACACACACACACACACACACACACACACACACACACACACACACACGCACACGCGCACACACACACAGCAATAGCCCCAATCCACGCCCTCCCCCCCACTCGTGCTTGCAAAATTATGCAGGACACCCTGTGCTCATGCTTGGAGAGTTGGTGATGTCAACGCTCTCAGCGGCAGCGTGGACGCAGCCTAATTTTGCAAGCGCGAGCTGTAGAAATATGTAAGTATTTAGACATATTTGTATTTATATTGTATACCATTTAATAAAGGGTTTTTTTTTTCCATGTGATTTTGATTACATCAGGCAGTGGGGGGGTCGAGAAATTTCATGGATGAAAAGGGGGGCTCGGCATAAAAAGTTTGCTCACCCTTGCTCTACTGTATGACTACGAGTCATTTGTATTGTGTTTTTTAACCATACTTCATTTGGTTTATCTGTATGTACACTTATGCGGGAGGTTTTTCTGACACTATCAGCTTTCTGATGTTTACATTTATTTCAGAAAGCGACTGTTTCCCTGGGGTGTTATTTACCTGGGAGACAGGTTAACATTTCTTTCAGTGGGGAAACGCCTACATAAGGTACACCCATTTGACTCTGAAAACCACTCTTTGACAAAGCGCCCTTTGGCAAGAAATGCATTAAAATTTTAGGCTGATGCCTCAATAAGTCTTTTTTGTTTTTTTTTTTCAAGCTGCCTCCAGTTCTCTTTCATTGCAGTGCTCCTTTTTTCTTTACATTTTCTTACTGTAGGACTAACAAACATTTTTGGGGGAACACTCGTATGCCTGTAATTACATTCCCTCTGGGGGGCACACCCTTATATGCGTAATTGCTTTCCCTCTGTAGAGAACATCCTTATACTGTTGTGCCGACGCGTATTCTAAAACAGATCTGGGGCAATCACCAACAAGACCCAGGTACATGCTGGTTACATGCTGGGTATATGCTGGGTATATGCTGGGTACATGCTGCAACATTTCAGTGACATTTCTGCAGACAGAATAATGGCCCACCGGATTAACAGCGGGGGTCCCTAGCAGTCATATTCAAACTGAATGGGACTGCCAGGGACTCCTGCTGTTTTAATCCAATTGGCCGTTAGTCTCTGCAGAAATGACACTGAAGTGTTTGCAGCAAGTACCCAGAATGTACCTGGTTCTTGTTGGTGATAGCCCCAGATTTTCCAAGGCAAGTTTAATGCAAGTTTTAGAATTCTCCTTGGCGCACCTGTTCATGGAATTACCTCCAACTGGGGGGTGAACGCCCGTACACTGGGAATTACTTTCCCTCCTGACCAGTTTTATGAAAACTTGTCTGACAGGCTGATTAATCGGTTTCTAAAATTGGATGGTGTCAACAAACGTGAATCCATCATATCAACATTCTTTTACCCACAGATAGAGATTTTAAAAGGGCTCTTACCTTATGTTTTGAGGCACCTGGGGTTTGGGCAAGAGACCTGCTGATACTCCTGGAATCCTCCCAACGTTTTAGCCTACTGAGTCACAGCACCAAATATTGTGGAAGAAAAAAAACTCCACTATAAATCCCCACTCTTAGGGTGACAGCCTGTCAGAATACTTTTATTACATATTGTGTAGCTACAACAAGAGTGCATATAATAATCAAACACAGAAATGCAACTAGCAAAATGAGACCTTTTATACTCCCGTGGAGCATTGAACATATCCATGGTGATATCAAGCGAGACCTGACCACAGATATTCTACTACAGATAAAAGGGCGGACGGCCCAGCTAAAAGTAGAGGTTGCTCCTTTGCTCCTTGCACCCATCTTGCTTGGCCGAGACTGGCCCTATTTTTCCTGGAGGAGCCCCCTTCTCCTATACAGGAAAAACCCAGGTCATCTTCCCCTTTTCAGACGAGTTTTTTCCTCGTAGACACCAGGCTACAAAATCTAAGAAACAGATACGTTCGGAGAAAAAGGACTGGTTGGAAAGGTCATTGACTCCAGGTAACGATAATCCTACATCCTGACTAAAGGTAGCGAAGAGGGGGGAGAAACTAATTCTGGAACTTTGCCTGACCTGGCACTTCCTGATATTTGAGAGAGGCATGGGAACGACCCGGTCTTGGCCAGACAATATGAAATGGTCATGAAAGTCAATGACCATGTGGTTTTGAAGAAAAGTCCTCCTAGGCACTGGTCCTCAGTCTGGTGTGTAGAAAAGTGATGGGAAAGACAACAAAATAAATACTACAATATATTGTGTATAACCCATCAATGACCATGTGGTGAATGAACAAGGTGTAAAGCTATTCCCACACTTCGAACTGGAAAATTATATCCTGTATAGGGTGTCCAAGCATGCACAAATACCGGAATTTGTTAAAACTGTGTTCAACCTGGCCCATAATCTCCCTTGGGGCGGTCACCTCGGGAGAGAAAAAACCATAAACCGAATTTTGCGCCGTTTTTTCTGGACTGATAGTATTAGTGACATCACCAGATTATGTGAGGTGTGTCCTGAATGCCGGTTGACCAGTCAGAAGGGACAAAGGCCAGCACACTTGGTTCCTCTACACTTGTTCTCTGTACCCTTTGAAAGAATTGGGATAGACCTCGTAGGACCTTTAGAACCCTCTGCGAAGGGACACAGGTTTATCCTGGTAATACTTGACTATGCCACAAGATATCTGGAGGAGTTCCCAATGAGAACAGCAACTGCAAAACAGGTGGTCATCAAGTTGCTGGAACTGTTCTCATGGATCAGATTTCCCCAGGTGATATTGACACATCAAGGCATGAATTTTATGGCTAACTTAATGCAGGATGTCTTAAAATTGCTAGCGGTCAAGTTGATTTGGACTTCAGTCTACCATCCACAGAATGACAGGTTGGTCGAGAGGTTTAACCAAACTCTAAAGGGTATGTTGAGGAAGGTTATGGACTCTGAAAAGAGAGCTTGGGGTGAACTTCTTCCTCTTCTGCTCTTTGCGGTGCGGGAAGCCCCCCAGGCCTACGCAGGATTATCCCTGTTTGAGCTCCTATATGGTTGCCAACCATGGGGCATTCTAGACCTCCTAAAGGAATCCTGGGAAGAACAGCATACCCCCTCTAAGAATGCACTCCAATACGTATTAGACCTTAGGGACGACCTAGACATGGTAGGATATTTTTTTATAACCCTATTGATGCACACTCCTCTACTAATTTAACAAAATAAATCAATCTTATTGAAATTGAACAAATCCACAAAAAACGGACGATTTAAAAACCTAATCTGAGCGCAAGTGTATCCAGTGATCAGAGAAACTCTAATAGCAGTGTGTTATGAAACTTGAATGGACACACTCAATAACCTTAATGTCACCAGGTAAATCCGGCGCTTATGGAATTGCTAGATATAATAACACTCATTGGATTGTGTTATCTCCATGAAGGGCAAAATTATCCCTTTTCTAAGTTTATATTGTTTTGAATAAACTGAAACTTGGGAAGCCCCATATGTGGTGTATAGTACAGCAAAGCTAATTAGCTTGACACACAGTCAACCAATCTTTCAAAACGCCATGTAAACAAACATTAATGGACACTAGAGCCTCCTTGGCTACAAAGTATATGTCCTTAGAAAAGATAGTAATCACTGAACAAGGTTTCTTACAGAGGCTGAACTGAAACCTCAATTAACCCTATATAGTATATGACACTTTAGTGGTGGTTAGATAGGCATCGTGTTGCTCTATTACATGTGTATCAGAGGAATTACCCCCCCCCCCCCTAAACAAACTGTGCCTGTGTCAATGGGAACAGAGATAAACAACTGAGCCTACTTTAGTGACTATATATTAAGGCATAGTTCATATTCACTGAGTGTATAATTTTCAGGATGTTTGTTTAACTACTCTGGTGCTGTGTCTTATTAGTATGCAAGAGACCCTTTCTGCTGATATATTTATTGCTACTATGCACTCAGTACATCTCTTAGCGTCATAGATAGCTGCTATGAAGCTAGTGTCAGTTCACTTTCAATGTGTGAAAGTAAATTGTTACATTGCTCTAAAATAATAGACACATATGAGAGAGTTACAGCAGTTCTTCCCTGCTTTGCCAGTGTAACAAATCGGTAAGTTACTAGGTGACACAGTTTGTTTTACAGCCACATTACTAGCTGGCTGAAGAATACTGACAGAATGAATTTAAAAGAGCACTCAATGAACTAAGTACTTCCAGACCCCTTAGGATCTTAACGGAGCCTGAGCTACTAGTGGCAGTGTTCTCTCAACCAGTGCTTGCCTTCAACGACCCACAACTTAGGCTGAGTCCATAGTGATTTAAGCCGTGCGGAGGCGCGCTGAGGCTGAGGGAAAGAGAATGCTTTCCCTGGCCTTAGTTCGCGCGCCGTCCGGGGGCGTGTCAGGGGTCGGGCCAGTGACGTCACGGAGCTGGTTCGCCCTCCTTGGGCGATCCGCTCACGTGACCGGCCCTGCGGTACCGTGAGCGCCGAAACTAAAATTGACTTGTCGGCTACGCTTCCGCACGCCTGCGGAAGCGTGCGCGAGCCCCTGCTAAAGCCGCTCTCATTGCAGCTGCCTAAGCGCTGACCATGCCCGCGGCCTTAGTTTAGCTTGCTGATAGAGAGTTTTTAGCAATTTCTTTAGAGACTCGAGTCACTGGATTATTTTCCTGAAACCTCCGTTTCAGTTGCGCTCGTGACGTAACGTGACGTCATAACCCGACGCGTGTTTCACTCTGGACGACGAACTTCTTCGGGGGTGGGTGGTTCACTGCTTGTACCGGCCATTTAAACCCAGCGGTTGTCATGGCTGTCACGGGAGACCAGGACTAATACCAGGGATCATTTTCGCCAGACAGAACACGAGAGTTTATCAAATTAATTCATTGGAAAAACATATCCACAACTATACAAAAGACACAAACATCACACATACCCAACTGGGGACACTGGGGGATACCCTGCCTAACTAGTCGCAGGGACCTACTTGCAGAGATTTCCCCTGTTCTTTCTCTTTGCCCAGTGCCTACAGGACTGGTTTTCAGGCCAGAGACCAGCACTGGATTGGACACTGCAGTTTCTCCCCGTCACAGCAACACTTCTGTAACTCTCTGCAGTTGCTGTCTGCTAGGGGTCTCCCTCCCTGTCTGCTAGGGGTCTCCCTCCCCACCTTTTTATATACTTAAACCATAATATTGCAACACTCAGGGCCAGGAGCTGCCTACATGCCCGGCCCTGATTGGTGGGTAGGACTGTAACATAACATTTGCAGCAATTCTATGCAAACATATTAACCCCTGATTCCTGAGGTGCTGGAACCAAGCAAAGACATACATATATACAGTGTTCGACAAATCACCCAAAAATCTACTCGCCCAACCAAAAAATCTACTCGCCACCTAGTCCCCCCCCCAACCCCACCCCTAGTCCCGCCCCCAACCCCGCCCCTAGTCCCGCCCCCAACCCGCCCCTAGTCCCGCCCCCAACCCTGCTTTAAAATAAAATATATAAATAAAATACATTTAATAAATTCCTAGTCAGAGCAACATGCGTTTTTGACATAAATGAATTTATTGTATTACATTATACTACAATTAGTCCTTGTTACGTGTGTGTGTGTGTGTGTGTGTGTGTGTGTGTGTGTGTGTGTGTGTGTGTGTGTGTGTGTGTGTGTGTGTGTGTGTGTGTGTGTGTGTGTGTGTGTGTGTGTGTGTGTGTGTGTGTGTGTGTGTGTGTGTGTGTGTGTGTGTGTGTGTGTGTGAAAATGTCGGATCTAGAAATAAAAGCCAAGTGTGAATGACTAGTTTCCTGAACCCCTTAACCAGTGTCTGGACGTCCCCGCTTCACAATATCTAAAGCAGCAATCCCGTCTGGGATCTTACCTGATCAGCAGTCCCTCAATGTCCAGGTACCTCATTCCCACAATGTTATACATTGGAGGGGAGGTGTTCCCTACCTGTCTTCTCGGTTAGGGGGGGTTCCGATGTCTTCCATGTGAAGCTTGAGTCAGAGCTGGAATAAAGCAGTGTAGGTTATTTCGGTGTATAGTGCAGTTAAGATATATAGGGTAAATAAGAGATCCAGAGTGTGAGAGAGAGAGACAGAGAGAGAGACAGAGACACAGAGAAAGAGACAGCCTACATCCGGGGACCCCCCCCAGCCTACATCCCGCCCGGGCTCAAGAGGGGATTGGGTGCAGGGAGGGGCTTACCCAGAGCTGCCAGCCAGCCCTCTTCCTCGTGTCAGGCCAATCAGGGAGGGAGATTACTTATTTATTGATTAAAAAAAAAAAATTGGCGCGAGCAGGGGAATTCATAGAGCCGCAGCAGCAGCCTAAATCCACTCGCCAGCAGCCTAAATCCACACGCCATGGGCGTGTGGTTATCATTAATTGTCGAACACTGCATATATACATAACATATAATACAATACCAATGTATTACTGACAGGTAGGGGTAATTGCAGACCTAACCTTTATAAACAGCAGCCATATTTCCCCCTACCGTCACAGAGGCGACCCAGATGCAGGTAAGTTGCACCTGCACATCCCACTAAGGAGTTTAACAACTGGGACAGGATCAAGACCAGTCCCACACAACAGGATTGTAGAAGAGACACGTTGCTGACAAGGATCAGATGGTTTCATTTTGCTCTATACTGCTCTCCAATTTGGAACACTTGCTGTTTATGGACTTCTTTGAGCTTCTGCTCTAGTTTGCTGTTTAACACATTATATTGATTTGTGGGATAGGGCTGGACATTTTGTTGGGGAAAGGGGGATAAGGGAAGGATCTCTTGGTCCCTTTGGACAAGAGGGAACAGGCCTGAAGAAGAGGTTTTCACCTCCCTCGAAACGTTGCCCCCCTACCATACCCTCCTCCCCATGTTGTTTTTTCCGCCACACTTTGTCTTGTTTTTTCACTCCCTTTCCCTGTGTTCTTTCCCCATACAACTTATATCCCAGAGAGGAAAAGTGGCTCGGTGAGTAAAAGACACTGACTGGCATTGAGAGTTTGAAGCAGGGGAGCCTGGTTCAATTCCTGGTGTCGGCTCCTTGTGACCTTGGGCAGGCCTCAGGCACCAAAAACACAGATTGTAAGCTCTATGGTGCTTACATGTAAAGCGCTATGTAAAACCAGCAACTCTATACAAGAACATATTATTATTATTAGAGGCATTCTTTCCATTGTGGGACATCACTCCAAGCTATTATTTTCTTGTGCTCACATTACAATTATTTCAATTGTGGACATTTCTCCCAGTAGATTGTTATAATTTTGTTAGTAGAGACCAGGGCCGCCAATAGCAGGGGACAAAGGGCACCGGCGTCCCGGGCCCCGTGGGTGAGGGGGGCCCGGCCGGGTGTCAGTTATTTACAAAAAAAAAAAACGCTGCACCCCGCGCCAGGTCTCCCAGTTGCCAGCGCCGGAAGTAGGTTGGCTTATGCTTCCGGCGCGCCGGCGTGAGAGGGGGGCCCGACACGTGCGGGAGCAGCATTGGCCATTGGGAGACAGGTGTCTCAGCGGGGCCAGAGGCCCTCCTGCAGCCACTGCCAACTAATCCCCCCACGCAACCACCGCCAGCCCCCGCCGCCGCCGCAGCAGCATCGGGGCACCGCCCCCCCCCCCCTGCTGCCACCGGGCGACCCCGCCCCGCCAGCACCCTCAGCATTGGGCCAGCATCGGCCCCACACTTGCAGCACACCAGAAGCAGCAACATGGGGTGCCTGCAGCGGGGCCGCCGGCAACTGCTGTAACCAGCCGCCGGGCCCCTCGCAGCACCGCCACCCCTTCCACACAGGATCGAGCCATTCAGCTGCCAGACACCCCCGTACTGCCCCCCCCGCATCACCCCCCGCAGCATCGTGCCCTCCCTCCCCAGCAACACTACTGGCATGCTGCGCCCCCCTCCACCCCCCCCCCCCCTGCAGCCACCGGCCTGACCGGCTGAGATAATCCCCAAGGTAAATTGGATTTTTATATATATGTATTGGGGGCTTGGGGTATTTTTTACATGGATTGGGGGGCTTGGATTATTTTTTACATGGATTGGGGGGCTTGGGGTATTTTTTACATGGATTTGGGGGCTTGGGGTATTTTTTACATGGATTGGATATATATATATATATATATATATATTATTATATATATATATATATATATATATATATATATATATATATATATATATATATATATATATATATATATATATATTATTATATATCTACTGTGACATAGTCCAAAGATGTTAGGCAGCTTTCTGCCCCATTTTAGGTCAGAAAGTGCAGGAATAGTTAAAAATGATCCATTCCACAGCTTCACATTAACTCAGGCTGCTGGATGGAAAATCCAGACCACAGATTACAATGGGTCTAGTTCTCCCTCACCTGCTCTTCTAATCACTTGCACAGGTATTTAGAGCAGAGAAGTTTGCATTTCAGTCTCTCTCCTTAGAGCCTGGAGGCTGGGGGTGTCGCTGCTCCCCGGAATCCAGTCCGGGATGGACGGCCCCTTCAAGTATCACAGTACCAGAGGATCTGCCTGGACACTTGGGACCGAGTTCCCACCACGAACAGATAAGACAAACAAAACAAATATGGATTGCTGTTTCTCTGTCCCCCATCTATCAGTTAAGCTGTGTCTAAAACCTGTGGATATTATTATGCTGTATCTAGTGACCCTAAATGATAGGGCATTGTTTTAAGCTGGGGAACCAGGTTAGTTGGCCCATCAGCAGTTAGAGGTTGATTATGATGTGTAGTTAGATCCCTGAAAGGGATAGGATTTTGTTTATATAATTTGGTTTCTTGTTACTTGAAATAACAGTGTGGGAAATACTAAGACACTGATATAAGTGAACCGCTGAATGAAAATGTCTGAGTGCCTCTAACCTACACATGTTAAAGCTGCAGTACCTTACTTGGATGAAAATAAAGCAGGCAGAAGCCTGAGTTAAGCAGCTGAATACTTTGCATGATCCTGTTTTTTGAATAAATAACCCTAGAACACTGTGTCGGGAAGAACCCAGACAGACGTCAGCACTACAAAAGAGGGGCGTTTGTCACATATGGTGGAGAATGCGGGTCGACACTAAAAGTCTGTGGGTTTGCAAATAAATGCGGGGGTTTAAAATGGCCGCCCAGCTGAAGATAAAGTACAGATGCTATGAGTGAAGTTTGTCCCACTGTGTATATCAGTTGTGCTTCCAGCATACACAGAGAATGTGCGAAGTGTGGATGCAATAGCACCCTGAACCCAAACAAAAAAAACAAAAAAAAAACATTTTTTGGTTTTCTGAAGAAAGTGAAAATTGCATCTAGCAAGTGCTGTTTGTAAAGCTAATGCCTTTTGCTGAAGTGAGTGAATTTGCAGCTAGCAAGTGCTGTATGTAAGTTGCTGAAGTGAGTGAAATTGCAGCTAGCAAACTGTCCCTGCCGGGTTTTTAAAATGGCCGACGTGAAATGTTTGTTTTGTAATGTACATAATCATGAAAAACAGTGTCCCTTCAGGCCATACGATGATGATGACGACGATTCGTATGTGGCCCCTGGAAGAGAGCCGTACCTACAGATGAATTTAGTATGCTGGGCCTGTCATAAAGTAGGTCACATGGAAGATGTGTGCCCCAAAATTCTCAAAGACAAACAGCTGCAAAAGCAAGCAATGCCCTGTGAGTGCAAGCAAGATGTGGAAGCTGATACCAGTGAGTGTGTGCCCAGTACCACTGATATCTCTGGAGCTAATAAAGCAAAAGGATAGAAGAAGAAAAAGAAAACTGTTCCTCAAGTCACAGGGGAAGTGACCGAGCCACTTGAACCTGCGCTGTCAGGACATGCGTCAGAAAGGCGCCGAGATGTGCTGCAGACCGGAGTGACCGGCAGAATTGTCACGGGAACAGTGGCAAAGGAAAAGGAGGAGCAAAGGGAAGCTGAATCCTTGAACCAGGATAAAGAGGCTTTGGTTTCTGCACTCCAAGCTGCCCGCCATGATTATGAAGTCCTGTGGCAGGATTTGGTGAAGGAGCGAGAATGTTGGAAGAAGGAGCAAGAATCTAACAATAAGGTGCGAGAAGCGACCGCCGAGTTACAGAGGTGTATACTCCCAACTTTATATATATGCGTGTGTGTATATATATATATATATTTGTGTGTGGGTGTCTGTGTATACATATATATATTGTGTGTGTGTGTGTATATATATATATATATATATATATATATAAAACAAAAAATGTGGCGCCAGAATAATACTCTATTGCTACGTGTAAAAATAAACTGTAGTGCTAATATCTTATATACAAAAAGTGTGTAAGATTCCTAAATGTGTTTAAAAATCAAGATATACATGTGTGATAAAACTGTTAAATACTAAGCATAATAAACAAATATACTTAAAACAACACCATAGAATAATACATTAATGTGGGTAAAAAAAATAAAAATAAAAAATGTGCAAAAAGTGCTAAAAAAGTGAAAAAATGATAAAAAAATGAAAAATAAGTGTAAAGTTATAATATAAAATCCAACCAGTCCTTCAATGATCAGTCCATAATAGGAGGTATTAGGATATGTACACGGGATCTTCTGCTGCTCTCACAAGGGATAAACCACCTCCACGGATATCTACAAACAGAAAAAGAGAGAGAGCGCACGCCCCATAGCATAATACTGCGTGATTTATTATAAAATTGGGGAAGGGATGGAAGGGGGAGGGGGGGGAATCGCACTCACAGGATAAAAAGTTTTAAAATGCAGTTTGTGAATTAATTCACCACCATCCGGTACTGCTGGGCGAAGTCACTTCCCGATCGCTGGTCAAGATCACCGCCAACCGGATAAGGACGCCGTTGTACCGTCTGTATGCTGTTCCAATTCAGCTCTCCACTCCGAATGGCCGCTGTAATCTTCCCGCGCTTGGTATGGCCTCGTGCGCGTGCGCAGCGTCTTCGTGACGTAATCGCGCTTCTCAGTGTCCCTGACGCGTTTCGTCACCAATCGGCGACTTTCTCAAAGGGCTGATGAATCATGGGTAAAAGTCCAGCCCTTTTATACAGCCAGTCCAGTGATTAATGATTGATCGCAAGGGGATGTTTAACCCTTAATTTGCTATTAGGTTGCTGCTCAATTGAATGGATACTACAGATGACTGACAGCAAAAGAGGCAAATTTAGAACCATAATGTATGAAGATAAACACTTACTATGGGAGGATCTAGATCACTTAATTCATATATAAAAAAAACACATAAAATTACATAGTTAAAACTACATTGCACTCTAAAAATAAAATAAAAATGGATGTAATTCATATGTTGGGATAAATTAACTGACAGACAAAATACATCTAACTCTAATAAAAATACCTTATTTGGTTAAATGATTACTACATGTAAAAAATGAAATAACAATATATTCCTTATATGAAACATATAGATTGAAATTAAACATTGCGTTGTACTAATAAACATATAACAAAAGTGTTAATAGTTGACAATGTGTTATTCCATCAAGGAACAAGGAGTCTAAGGGGTGTATATGGGAGAGAGAAAGAGTTATAAGGATGGGTGTGTGAAATACACCAAAACTATCTTCTTATATATGTTGAATAATGAACAGATTAATTTAATATATTATATTATTCCTGGGAAATGTCCTCTATATTTATATATGTATGTGTATCATTCTTAATAAATACTGTGTTGATAATAATATCCAAATGTGATTTAAATTTAAAATAAATGTTATATAATTAAATGTGCACTCAGTAATTACTCTAAGGGCCGGGAATGGGGAAGGATGTGATGGTTGAATGGGATACTGTGAAGGGAAGGGAAAGGGACAGATATGGGACGGTGGGTGGTGGGGGGATGTGATGGACATGTGTGAATTGGGAGGGATATTGCCAGGGAAAGCTATTGGGGATGTGGGAGTGGGGGAAAAGGAGGGCCGAGGGGAGAGCTGTTTACTTACTTCCACAGTTAGAGCGACGAGAGTCCAAGCTGGCAGGAGATCTGCACACTGACAGACACGCGGCACACTGACAGGCACGCGGCACACTGACAGGCACGCGGCACACTGACAGACACGCGGCACACTGACAGACACGCGGCACACTGACAGGCACGCGGCACACTGACAGACACGCGGCACACTGACAGACACGCGGCACACTGACAGGCACGCGGCACACTGACAGGCACGCGGCACACTGACAGACACGCGGCACACTGACAGACACGCGGCACACTGACAGGCACGCGGCACACTGACAGGCACGCGGCACACTGACAGACACGCGGCACACTGACAGACACGCGGCACACTGACAGACACGCGGCACACTGACAGGCACGCGGCACACTGACAGACACGCGGCACACTGACAGGCACGCGGCACACTGACAGGCACGCGGCACACTGACAGACACGCGGCACACTGACAGGCACGCGGCACACTGACAGGCACGCGGCACACTGACAGGCACGCGGCACACTGACAGGCACGCGGCACACTGACAGGCACGCGGCACACTGACAGGCACGCGGCACACTGACAGGCACGCGGCACACTGACAGGCACGCGGCACACTGACAGACACGCGGCACACTGACAGGCACACTGACAGGCACACTGACAGGCACGCGGCACACTGACAGACACGCAGCACACTGACAGGCACACTGACAGGCACGCAGCACACTGACAGGCACGCAGCACACTGACAGGCACACTGACAGGCATGCAGCACACTGACAGGCACGCAGCACACTGACAGGCACGCAGCACACTGACAGGCACACTGACAGGCACGCAGCACATTGACAGGCACGCGGCACACTGACAGGCACGCGGCACACTGACAGGCACGCGGCACACTGACAGGCACGCGGCACACTGACAGGCACGCGGCACACTGACAGGCACGCGGCACACTGACAGGCACGCGGCACACTGACAGGCACGCGGCACACTGACAGGCACGCGGCACACTGACAGGCACGCGGCACACTGACAGGCACGCGGCACACTGACAGGCACGCGGCACACTGACAGGCACGCGGCACACTGACAGGCACGCGGCACACTGACAGACACGCGGCACACTGACAGGCACACTGACAGGCACACTGACAGGCACGCGGCACACTGACAGACACGCAGCACACTGACAGGCACACTGACAGGCACGCAGCACACTGACAGGCACGCAGCACACTGACAGGCACACTGACAGGCATGCAGCACACTGACAGGCACGCAGCACACTGACAGGCACGCAGCACACTGACAGGCACACTGACAGGCACGCAGCACATTGACAGGCACGCAGCACACTGACAGGCACGCAGCACACTGACAGGCACGCAGCACACTGACAGGCACGCAGCACACTGACAGGCACGCAGCACACTGACAGGCACGCAGCACACTGACAGGCACGCAGCACACTGACAGGCACGCAGCACACTGACAGGCACACTGACAGGCACGCAGCACACTGACAGGCACGCAGCACACTGACAGGCACGCAGCACACTGACAGGCACGCAGCACACTGACAGACACGCAGCACACTGACAGACACGCAGCACACTGACAGGCACGCAGCACACTGACAGGCACGCAGCACACTGACAGACACGCAGCACACTGACAGGCACGCAGCACACTGACAGGCACGCAGCACACTGACAGGCACGCAGCACACTGACAGGCACGCAGCACACTGACAGGCACGCAGCACACTGACAGGCACGCAGCACACTGACAGACACGCAGCACACTGACAGGCACGCAGCACACTGACAGGCACGCAGCACACTGACAGGCACACTGACAGGCACGCAGCACACTGACAGGCACGCAGCACACTGACAGGCACGCAGCACACTGACAGGCACACTGACAGGCACGCAGCACACTGACAGACACGCAGCACACTGACAGGCACGCAGCACACTGACAGGCACGCAGCACACTGACAGGCACGCAGCACACTGACAGACACGCAGCACACTGACAGGCACGCAGCACACTGAGAGGCACGCAGCACACTGACAGGCACGCAGCACACTGACAGGCACACTGACAGGCACGCAGCACACTGACAGGCACGCAGCACACTGACAGGCACACTGACAGGCACGCAGCACACTGACAGGCACGCAGCACACTGACAGGCACGCAGCACACTGACAGGCACACTGACAGGCACGCAGCACACTGACAGGCACACAGCACACTGACAGACACGCAGCACACTGACAGGCACGCAGCACACTGACAGGCACGCAGCACACTGACAGGCACGCAGCACACTGACAGGCACGCAGCACACTGCCAGGCACGCAGCACAACGACAGGCACGCAGCACAACGACAGGCACGCAGCACACTGACAGGCACGCAGCACACTGAGAGGCACGCAACACACTGACAGGCACGCAGCACACTGACAGGCACGCAGCACACTGACAGGCACGCAGCACACTGACAGGCACGCAGCACACTGACAGACACACAGCACACTGACAGGCACGCAGCACACTGACAGGCACGCGACACACTGACAGGCACCGCCAGGCACGCAGCACACTGACAGGCACGCAGCACACTGACAGACAAGCAGCACACTGACAGACACGCAGCACACTGACAGGCACACTGACAGGCACGCAGCACACTGACAGGCACACAGCACACTGACAGACACGCAGCACACTGATAGGCACGCAGCACACTGACAGACACGCGGCACACTGACAGGCACGCGGCACACTGACAGGCACGCGGCACACTGACAGGCACGCGGCACACTGACAGGCACGCGGCACACTGACAGACACGCGGCACACTGACAGGCACGCGGCACACTGACAGGCACGCGGCACACTGACAGGCACGCGGCACACTGACAGGCACGCGGCACACTGACAGGCACGCGGCACACTGACAGGCACGCGGCACACTGACAGACACGCGGCACACTGGCAGACACGCGGCACACTGGCAGACACGCGGCACACTGGCAGGCACGCGGCACACTGACAGGCACGCGGCACACTGACAGGCACGCGGCACACTGACAGGCACGCGGCACACTGACATGCACGCGGCACACTGACAGGCACGCGGCACACTGACAGGCACGCGGCACACTGACAGACACGCGGCACACTGACAGGCACGCGGCACACTGACAGGCACGCGGCACACTGACAGGCACGCGGCACACTGACAGGAACGCGGCACACTGACAGACACGCGGCACACTGACAGACACGCGGCACACTGACAGACACGCGGCACACTGACAGGCACGCGGCACACTGACAGACACGCGGCACACTGACAGACACGCGGCACACTGACAGGCACGCGGCACACTGACAGGCACGCAGCACACTGACAGACACGCAGCACACTGACAGGCACGCGGCACACTGACAGGCACGCGGCACACTGACAGACACGCGGCACACTGACAGGCACGCGGCACACTGACAGGCACGCAGCACACTGACACGCAGCACACTGACAGGCACGCAGCACACTGACAGACACGCAGCACACTGACAGACACGCAGCACACTGACAGGCACGCAGCACACTGACAGGCACGCAGCACACTGACAGACACGCAGCACACTGACAGGCACGCAGCACACTGACAGACACGCAGCACACTGACAGACACGCGGCACACTGACAGACACGCGGCACACTGACAGGCACGCGGCACACTGACAGGCACGCAGCACACTGACAGGCACGCAGCACACTGACAGACACGCAGCACACTGACAGGCACACTGACAGGCACGCGGCACACTGACAGACACGCAGCACACTGACAGGCACACTGACAGACACGCAGCACACTGACAGGCACGCAGCACACTGACAGGCACGCGGCACACTGACAGGCACGCGGCACACTGACAGACACGCGGCACACTGACAGGCACGCAGCACACTGACAGGCACGCAGCACACTGACAGACACGCAGCACACTGACAGGCACGCAGCACACTGACAGGCACGCGGCACACTGACAGGCACGCGGCACACTGACAGACACGCGGCACACTGACAGACACGCAGCACACTGACAGGCACGCAGCACACTGACATGCACGCAGCACACTGACAGGCACGCGGCACACTGACAGGCACGCAGCACACTGACAGGCACGCAGCACACTGACAGACACACTGACAGGCACGCAGCACACTGACAGACACGCAGCACACTGACAGGCACGCGGCACACTGACAGGCACGCAGCACACTGACAGGCACGCAGCACACTGACAGACACACTGACAGGCACGCAGCACACTGACAGACACGCAGCACACTGACAGGCACGCGGCACACTGACAGGCACGCAGCACACTGACAGGCACGCAGCACACTGACAGACACACTGACAGGCACGCAGCACACTGACAGACACGCAGCACACTGACAGGCACGCGGCACACTGACAGGCACGCAGCACACTGACAGGCACGCAGCACACTGACAGACACACTGACAGGCACGCAGCACACTGACAGACACGCAGCACACTGACAGGCACGCGGCACACTGACAGGCACGCAGCACACTGACAGGCACGCAGCACACTGACAGGCACGCAGCACACTGACAGGCACGCAGCACACTGACAGGCACGCAGCACACTGACAGACAAGCAGCACACTGACAGGCACGCAGCACACTGACAGGCACGCAGCACACTGACAGGCACGCAGCACACTGACAGACAAGCAGCACACTGACAGGCACGCAGCACACTGACAGACACGCAGCACACTGACAGGCACGCAGCACACTGACAGACACGCAGCACACTGACATGCACGCGGCACACTGACAGGCACGCGGCACACTGACAGGCACTCGGCACACTGACAGGCACGCGGCACACTGATAGGCACGCAGCACACTGACAGACACGCAGCACACTGACAGGCACGCAGCACACTGACAGGCACGCAGCACACTGACAGGCACGCAGCACACTGACAGACACGCAGCACACTGACAGGCACGCGGCACACTGACAGGCACGCAGCACACTGACAGGCACGCAGCACACTGACAGACATGCAGCACACTGACAGGCACGCAGCACACTGACAGACACGCAGCACACTGACAGGCACGCAGCACACTGACATACACGCAGCACACTGACATGCACGCAGCACACTGACAGGCACGCAGCACACTGACAGGCACGCAGCACACTGACAGGCACGCAGCACACTGACAGGCACGCAGCACACTGAGAGACACGCAGCACACTGACAGGCACGCAGCACACTGACATACACGCAGCACACTGACATACACGCAGCACACTGACAGGCACGCAGCACACTGACAGGCACGCAGCACACTGACAGGCACGCAGCACACTGACAGGCACGCAGCACGCTGACAGACACACTGACAGGCACGCAGCACACTGACAGACACGCAGCACACTGACAGGCACGCAGCACACTGACAGACACACTGACAGGCACGCAGCACACTGACAGGCACGCAGCACACTGACAGGCACGCAGCACACTGACAGGCACGCAGCACACTGACAGGCACGCAGCACACTGACAGACACGCAGCACACTGACAGGCACGCAGCACACTGACAGGCACGCAGCACACTGACAGGCACGCAGCACACTGACAGACAAGCAGCACACTGACAGGCACGCAGCACACTGACAGGCACGCAGCACACTGACAGGCACTCAGCACACTGACAGACACACTGACAGGCACGCAGCACACTGACAGACACGCAGCACACTGACAGGCACGCAGCACACTAACAGGCACGCAGCACACTGACATACACGCAGCACACTGACAGGCACGCAGCACACTGACAGGCACGCAGCACACTGACAGGCACTCAGCACACTGACAGACACACTGACAGGCACGCAGCACACTGACAGACACGCAGCACACTGACAGGCACGCAGCACAATGACAGGCACGCGGCACACTGACAGGCACGCAGCACACTGACAGGCACGCAGCACACTGACAGGCACGCAGCACACTGACAGGCACGCAGCACACTGACAGGCACGCAGCACACTGATAGGCACGCAGCACACTGACAGACACGCAGCACACTGACAGACACGCAGCACACTGACAGACACGCAGCACACTGACAGGCACGCAGCACACTGACAGGCACGCAGCACACTGACAGACACGCAGCACACTGACAGGCACGCAGCACACTGACAGACACGCAGCACACTGACAGACACGCGGCACACTGACAGACACGCGGCACACTGACAGGCACGCGGCACACTGACAGGCACGCAGCACACTGACAGGCACGCAGCACACTGACAGACACGCAGCACACTGACAGGCACACTGACAGGCACGCGGCACACTGACAGACACGCAGCACACTGACAGGCACACTGACAGGCACGCAGCACACTGACAGGCACGCAGCACACTGACAGGCACGCGGCACACTGACAGGCACGCGGCACACTGACAGACACGCGGCACACTGACAGGCACGCAGCACACTGACAGGCACGCAGCACACTGACAGACACGCAGCACACTGACAGGCACGCAGCACACTGACAGGCACGCGGCACACTGACAGGCACGCGGCACACTGACAGACACGCGGCACACTGACAGACACGCAGCACACTGACAGGCACGCAGCACACTGACATGCACGCAGCACACTGACAGGCACGCGGCACACTGACAGGCACGCAGCACACTGACAGGCACGCAGCACACTGACAGACACACTGACAGGCACGCAGCACACTGACAGACACGCAGCACACTGACAGGCACGCGGCACACTGAAAGGCACGCAGCACACTGACAGGCACGCAGCACACTGACAGACACACTGACAGGCACGCAGCACACTGACAGACACGCAGCACACTGACAGGCACGCGGCACACTGACAGGCACGCAGCACACTGACAGGCACGCAGCACACTGACAGACACACTGACAGGCACGCAGCACACTGACAGACACGCAGCACACTGACAGGCACGCGGCACACTGACAGGCACGCAGCACACTGACAGGCACGCAGCACACTGACAGACACACTGACAGGCACGCAGCACACTGACAGACACGCAGCACACTGACAGGCACGCGGCACACTGACAGGCACGCAGCACACTGACAGGCACGCAGCACACTGACAGGCACGCAGCACACTGACAGGCACGCAGCACACTGACAGGCACGCAGCACACTGACAGGCACGCAGCACACTGACAGGCACGCAGCACACTGACAGGCACGCAGCACACTGACAGACAAGCAGCACACTGACAGGCACGCAGCACACTGACAGACACGCAGCACACTGACAGGCACGCAGCACACTGACAGACACGCAGCACACTGACATGCACGCGGCACACTGACAGGCACGCGGCACACTGACAGGCACTCGGCACACTGACAGGCACGCAGCACACTGATAGGCACGCAGCACACTGACAGACACGCAGCACACTGACAGGCACGCAGCACACTGACAGGCACGCAGCACACTGACAGGCACGCAGCACACTGACAGACACGCAGCACACTGACAGGCACGCGGCACACTGACAGGCACGCGGCACACTGACAGGCACGCAGCACACTGACAGGCACGCAGCACACTGACAGGCACGCGGCACACTGACAGGCACGCGGCACACTGACAGGCACGCAGCACACTGACAGGCACGCAGCACACTGACAGACATGCAGCACACTGACAGGCACGCAGCACACTGACAGACACGCAGCACACTGACAGGCACGCAGCACACTGACATACACGCAGCACACTGACATGCACGCAGCACACTGACAGGCACGCAGCACACTGACAGGCACGCAGCACACTGACAGGCACGCAGCACACTGACAGGCACGCAGCACACTGAGAGACACGCAGCACACTGACAGGCACGCAGCACACTGACATACACGCAGCACACTGACATACACGCAGCACACTGACAGGCACGCAGCACACTGACAGGCACGCAGCACACTGACAGGCACGCAGCACACTGACAGGCACGCAGCACACTGACAGACACACTGACAGGCACGCAGCACACTGACAGACACGCAGCACACTGACAGGCACGCAGCACACTGACAGACACACTGACAGGCACGCAGCACACTGACAGGCACGCAGCACACTGCCAGGCACGCAGCACACTGACAGGCACGCAGCACACTGACAGGCACGCAGCACACTGACAGACACGCAGCACACTGACAGGCACGCAGCACACTGACAGGCACGCAGCACACTGACAGGCACGCAGCACACTGACAGACACGCAGCACACTGACAGGCACGCAGCACACTGACAGGCACGCAGCACACTGACAGGCACTCAGCACACTGACAGACACACTGACAGGCACGCAGCACACTGACAGACACGCAGCACACTGACAGGCACGCAGCACACTGACAGGCACGCAGCACACTGACAGACACACTGACAGGCACGCAGCACACTGACAGAAACGCAGCACACTGACAGGCACGCGGCACACTGACAGACACGCAGCACACTGACAGACACGCAGCACACTGACAGGCACGCAGCACACTGACAGGCACGCAGCACACTGACAGACACACTGACAGGCACGCAGCACACTGACAGGCACGCAGCACACTGACAGGCACGCAGCACACTGACAGGCACGCAGCACACTGACAGACACGCAGCACACTGACAGACACGCGGCACACTGACAGACACGCAGCACACTGACAGGCACCGCGATACACTGACAGACACGCAGCACACTGACAGGCACGCAGCACACTGACAGGCACGCAGCACACTGACAGACACGCAGCACACTGACAGGCACGCAGCACACTGACAGGCACGCAGCACACTGACAGACACGCAGCACACTGACAGGCACGCAGCACACTGACATGCACGCAGCACACTGACAGGCACGCGGCACACTGACAGGCACGCAGCACACTGACAGGCACGCAGCACACTGACAGACACACTGACAGGCACGCAGCACACTGACAGACACGCAGCACACTGACAGGCACGCGGCACACTGACAGGCACGCAGCACACTGACAGACACGCAGCACACTGACAGACACACTGACAGGCACGCAGCACACTGACAGACACGCAGCACACTGACAGGCACGCGGCACACTGACAGGCACGCAGCACACTGACAGGCACGCAGCACACTGACAGACACACTGACAGGCACGCAGCACACTGACAGACACGCAGCACACTGACAGGCACGCGGCACACTGACAGGCACGCAGCACACTGACAGGCACGCAGCACACTGACAGACACACTGACAGGCACGCAGCACACTGACAGACACGCAGCACACTGACAGGCACGCGGCACACTGACAGGCACGCAGCACACTGACAGGCACGCAGCACACTGACAGGCACGCAGCACACTGACAGGCACGCAGCACACTGACAGGCACGCAGCACACTGACAGGCACGCAGCACACTGACAGGCACGCAGCACACTGACAGGCACGCAGCACACTGACAGGCACGCAGCACACTGACAGACAAGCAGCACACTGACAGGCACGCAGCACACTGACAGACACGCAGCACACTGACAGGCACGCAGCACACTGACAGACACGCAGCACACTGACATGCACGCGGCACACTGACAGGCACGCGGCACACTGACAGGCACTCGGCACACTGACAGGCACGCAGCACACTGATAGGCACGCAGCACACTGACAGACACGCAGCACACTGACAGGCACGCAGCACACTGACAGGCACGCAGCACACTGACAGGCACGCAGCACACTGACAGACACGCAGCACACTGACAGGCACGCGGCACACTGACAGGCACGCGGCACACTGACAGGCACGCAGCACACTGACAGGCACGCAGCACACTGACAGGCACGCGGCACACTGACAGGCACGCGGCACACTGACAGGCACGCAGCACACTGACAGGCACGCAGCACACTGACAGACATGCAGCACACTGACAGGCACGCAGCACACTGACAGACACGCAGCACACTGACAGGCACGCAGCACACTGACATACACGCAGCACACTGACATGCACGCAGCACACTGACAGGCACGCAGCACACTGACAGGCACGCAGCACACTGACAGGCACGCAGCACACTGACAGGCACGCAGCACACTGAGAGACACGCAGCACACTGACAGGCACGCAGCACACTGACATACACGCAGCACACTGACAGGCACGCAGCACACTGACAGGCACGCAGCACACTGACAGGCACGCAGCACACTGACAGGCACGCAGCACACTGACAGACACACTGACAGGCACGCAGCACACTGACAGACACGCAGCACACTGACAGGCACGCAGCACACTGACAGACACACTGACAGGCACGCAGCACACTGACAGGCACGCAGCACACTGCCAGGCACGCAGCACACTGACAGGCACGCAGCACACTGACAGGCACGCAGCACACTGACAGACACGCAGCACACTGACAGGCACGCAGCACACTGACAGGCACGCAGCACACTGACAGGCACGCAGCACACTGACAGACACGCAGCACACTGACAGGCACGCAGCACACTGACAGGCACGCAGCACACTGACAGGCACTCAGCACACTGACAGACACACTGACAGGCACGCAGCACACTGACAGACACGCAGCACACTGACAGGCACGCAGCACACTGACAGGCACGCAGCACACTGACATACACGCAGCACACTGACAGGCACGCAGCACACTGACAGGCACGCAGCACACTGACAGGCACTCAGCACACTGACAGACACACTGACAGGCACGCAGCACACTGACAGGCACGCAGCACAATGACAGGCACGCGGCACACTGACAGGCACGCAGCACACTGACAGGCACGCAGCACACTGACAGGCACGCAGCACACTGACAGGCACGCAGCACACTGACAGGCACGCAGCACACTGACAGGCACGCAGCACACTGACAGGCACGCAGCACACTGACAGGCACGCAGCACACTGACAGACACGCAGCACACTGACAGACACGCAGCACACTGACAGACACGCAGCACACTGACAGGCACGCGGCACACTGACAGGCACGCGGCACACTGACAGGCACGCGGCACACTGACAGACACGCAGCACACTGACAGACACGCAGCACACTGACAGGCACGCAGCACACTGACAGGCACGCAGCACACTGACAGGCACGCAGCACACTGACAGGCACGCAGCACACTGAAAGGCACGCGGCACACTGACAGGCACGCAGCACACTGACAGGCACGCAGCACACTGACAGGCACGCGGCACACTGACAGGCACGCGGCACACTGACAGGCACGCAGCACACTGACAGGCACGCAGCACACTGACAGGCACGCAGCACACTGACAGACACGCAGCACACTGACAGGCACGCAGCACACTGACAGGCACGCAGCACACTGACAGGCACACAGCACACTGACAGGCACGCAGCACACTGACATGCACGCAGCACACTGACAGGCACGCAGCACACTGACAGGCACGCAGCACACTGACAGGCACGCAGCACACTGACAGGCACGCAGCACACTGACAGACACACTGACAGGCACGCAGCACACTGACAGAAATGCAGCACACTGACAGGCACGCGGCACACTGACAGACACGCAGCACACTGACAGACACGCAGCACACTGACAGGCACGCAGCACACTGACAGGCACGCAGCACACTGACAGACACACTGACAGGCACGCAGCACACTGACAGGCACGCAGCACACTGACAGGCACGCAGCACACTGACAGGCACACAGCACACTGACAGGCACGCAGCACACTGACAGGCACGCAGCACACTGACAGGCACGCAGCACACTGACAGGCACGCAGCACACTGACAGGCACGCAGCACACTGACAGACACGCAGCACACTGACAGGCACGCAGCACACTGACAAACACACTGACAGGCACGCAGCACACTGACAGGCACGCAGCACACTGACAGGCACGCAGCACACTGACAGGCACGCAGCACACTGACAGGCACGCAGCACACTGAAAGGCACGCGGCACACTGACAGGCACGCAGCACACTGACAGGCACGCGGCACACTGACAGGCACGCAGCACACTGACAGGCACGCAGCACACTGACAGGCACGCAGCACACTGACAGACACGCAGCACACTGACAGGCACGCAGCACACTGACAGGCACGCAGCACACTGACAGGCACACAGCACACTGACAGGCACGCAGCACACTGACATGCACGCAGCACACTGACAGGCACGCAGCACACTGACAGGCACGCAGCACACTGACAGGCACGCAGCACACTGACAGGCACGCAGCACACTGACAGACACACTGACAGGCACGCAGCACACTGACAGAAACGCAGCACACTGACAGGCACACTGACAGACACGCAGCACACTGACAGACACGCAGCACACTGACAGGCACGCAGCACACTGACAGGCACGCAGCACACTGACAGACACACTGACAGGCACGCAGCACACTGACAGGCACGCAGCACACTGACAGGCACGCAGCACACTGACAGGCACACAGCACACTGACAGGCACGCAGCACACTGACAGGCACGCAGCACACTGACAGGCACGCAGCACACTGACAGGCACACAGCACACTGACAGGCACGCAGCACACTGACAGACACGCAGCACACTGACAGGCACGCAGCACACTGACAAACACACTGACAGGCACGCAGCACACTGACAGGCACGCGGCACACTGACAGGCACGCGGCACACTGACAGACACGCAGCACACTGACAGGCACGCGGCACACTGACAGACACGCAGCACACTGACAGACACGCAGCACACTGACAGGCACGCAGCACACTGACAGGCACGCGGCACACTGATAGGCACGCAGCACACTGACAGGCACGCAGCACACTGACAGACACGCAGCACACTGACAGGCACGCAGCACACTGACAAACACACTGACAGGCACGCAGCACACTGACAGGCACGCAGCACACTGACAGGCACGCAGCACACTGACAGGCACGCAGCACACTGACAGGCACGCAGCACACTGAAAGGCACGCGGCACACTGACAGGCACGCAGCACACTGACAGGCACGCGGCACACTGACAGGCACGCAGCACACTGACAGGCACGCAGCACACTGACAGGCACGCAGCACACTGACAGACACGCAGCACACTGACAGGCACGCAGCACACTGACAGGCACGCAGCACAATGACAGGCACACAGCACACTGACAGGCACGCAGCACACTGACATGCACGCAGCACACTGACAGGCACGCAGCACACTGACAGGCACGCAGCACACTGACAGGCACGCAGCACACTGACAGGCACGCAGCACACTGACAGACACACTGACAGGCACGCAGCACACTGACAGAAACGCAGCACACTGACAGGCACGCGGCACACTGACAGACACGCAGCACACTGACAGACACGCAGCACACTGACAGGCACGCAGCACACTGACAGGCACGCAGCACACTGACAGACACACTGACAGGCACGCAGCACACTGACAGGCACGCAGCACACTGACAGGCACGCAGCACACTGACAGGCACACAGCACACTGACAGGCACGCAGCACACTGACAGGCACGCAGCACACTGACAGGCACGCAGCACACTGACAGGCACACAGCACACTGACAGGCACGCAGCACACTGACAGACACGCAGCACACTGACAGGCACGCAGCACACTGACAAACACACTGACAGGCACGCAGCACACTGACAGGCACGCGGCACACTGACAGGCACGCGGCACACTGACAGACACGCAGCACACTGACAGGCACGCGGCACACTGACAGACACGCAGCACACTGACAGACACGCAGCACACTGACAGGCACGCAGCACACTGACAGGCACGCGGCACACTGATAGGCACGCAGCACACTGACAGACACGCAGCACACTGACAGGCACGCGGCACACTGACAGACACGCGGCACACTGACAGGCACGCAGCACACTGACAGGCACGCAGCACACTGACAGGCACGCAGCACACTGACAGACACGCAGCACACTGACAGGCACGCAGCACACTGACAGGCACGCAGCACACTGACAGGCACGCAGCACACTGACATGCACACTGACAGGCACGCAGCACACTGACAGGCACGCAGCACACTGACAGGCACGCAGCACACTGACAGGCACGCAGCACACTGACAGGCACGCGGCACACTGACAGGCACGCGGCACACTGATAGGCACGCAGCACACTGACAGGAACGCAGCACACTGACAGGCACGCAGCACACTGACAGACACGCAGCACACTGACAGGCACGCAGCACACTGACAGGCACGCAGCACACTGACAGGCACGCAGCACACTGACATGCACACTGACAGGCACGCAGCACACTGACAGGCACGCAGCACACTGACAGGCACGCAGCACACTGACAGGCACGCAGCACACTGACAGGCACGCGGCACACTGACAGGCACGCGGCACACTGATAGGCACGCAGCACACTGACAGGAACGCAGCACACTGACAGGCACGCAGCACACTGACAGGCACGCAGCACACTGACAGGCACGCGGCACACTGACAGACACGCAGCACACTGACAGGCACGCAGCACACTGACAGGCACGCAGCACACTGACAGGCACGCAGCACACTGACAGGCACGCAGCACACTGACAGACACGCAGCACACTGACAGGCACGCAGCACACCGACAGGCACGCAGCACACCGACAGGCACGCGGCACACCGACAGACACGCGGCACACCGACAGGCACGCAGCACACCGACAGGCACGCAGCACACTGACAGGCACGCGGCACACCGACAGGCACGCAGCACACTGACAGGCACGCGGCACACTGACAGGCACGCAGCACACTGACAGGCACGCAGCACACTGACAGGAACGCAGCACACTGACAGGCACGCAGCACACTGACAGGCACGCAGCACACTGAGAGGCACGCAGCACACTGACAGACACGCAGCACACTGACAGACACGCAGCACACTGACAGGCACGCAGCACACTGACAGGCACGCAGCACACTGACAGACACGCAGCACACTGACAGGCACGCGGCACACTGACAGACACGCAGCACACTGACAGGCACCGCGATACACTGACAGGCACGCAGCACACTGACAGGCACGCAGCACACTGACAGGCACGCAGCACACTGACAGATACACTGACAGGCACGCAGCACACTGACAGACACGCAGCACACTGACAGGCACGCGGCACACTGACAGGCACGCAGCACACTGACAGACACGCAGCACACTGACAGGCACGCAGCACACTGACAGGCACGCAGCACACTGACAGGCACGCAGCACACTGACAGACACACTGACAGGCACGCAGCACACTGACAGGCACGCAGCACACTGACAGGCACGCAGCACACTGACAGGCACACAGCACACTGACAGGCACGCAGCACACTGACAGACACGCAGCACACTGACAGGCACGCAGCACACTGACAGCCACGCAGCACACTGACAGGCACGCAGCACACTGACAGACACGCAGCACACTGACAGACACGCAGCACACTGACAAACACACTGACAGGCACGCAGCACACTGACAGGCACGCGGCACACTGATAGGCACGCAGCACACTGACAGGCACGCGGCACACTGACAGACACGCAGCACACTGACAGGCACGCAGCACACTGACAGGCACGCGGCACACTGATAGGCACGCAGCACACTGACAGACACGCAGCACACTGACAGGCACGCGGCACACTGACAGACACGCAGCACACTGACAGGCACGCAGCACACTGACAGGCACGCAGCACACTGACAGGCACGCAGCACACTGACAGACACGCAGCACACTGACAGGCACGCAGCACACTGACAGGCACGCAGCACACTGACAGGCACGCAGCACACTGACAGGCACACTGACAGGCACGCAGCACACTGACAGGCACGCAGCACACTGACAGGCACGCAGCACACTGACAGGCACGCGGCACACTGACAGGCACGCGGCACACTGACAGGCACGCGGCACACTGATAGGCACGCAGCACACTGACAGGAACGCAGCACACTGACAGGCACGCAGCACACTGACAGGCACGCGGCACACTGACAGGCACGCGGCACACTGACAGGCACGCAGCACACTGACAGGCACGCAGCACACTGACAGACACGCAGCACACTGACAGGCACGCGGCACACTGACAGGCACGCGGCACACTGACAGGCACGCGGCACACTGACAGGCACGCAGCACACTGACAGGCACGCTGCACACTGACAGGCACGCAGCACACTGACAGGTACGCAGCACACTGATAGGCACGCAGCACACTGACAGGCACGCAGCACACTGACAGGCACGCAGCACACTGACAGGCACGCAGCACACTGACAGGCACACAGCACACTGACAGGCACGCAGCACACTGACAGGCACGCAGCACACTGACAGACACGCAGCACACTGACAGACACGCAGCACACTGACAGGCACGCAGCACACTGACAGGCACGCAGCACACTGACAGACACGCAGCACACTGACAGGCACGCGGCACACTGACAGACACGCAGCACACTGACAGGCACCGCGATACACTGACAGGCACGCAGCACACTGACAGGCATGCAGCACACTGACAGGCACGCAGCACACTGACAGATACACTGACAGGCACGTAGCACACTGACAGACACGCAGCACACTGACAGGCACCGCGATACACTGACAGGCACGCAGCACACTGACAGGCACGCAGCACACTGACAGGCACGCAGCACACTGACAGGCACGCAGCACACTGACAGGCATGCAGCACACTGACAGACACACTGACAGGCACGCAGCACACTGACAGGCACGCAGCACACTGACAGGCACGCAGCACACTGACAGGCACGCAGCACACTGACAGGCACGCAGCACACTGACAGGCACGCAGCACACTGACAGGCACACTGACAGGCACGCAGCACACTGACAGACACGCAGCACACTGACAGGCACGCAGCACACTGACAGGCACGCAGCACACTGACAGGCACGCAGCACACTGACAGGCACGCAGCACACTGACAGGCACGCAGCACACTGACAGGCACGCGGCACACTGACAGGCACGCGGCACACTGACAGGCACGCGGCACACTGACAGGCACGCGGCACACTGACAGGCACGCGGCACACTGACAGGCACGCGGCACACTGACAGGCACGCAGCACACTGAGAGGCACGCGGCACACTGACAGACACGCGGCACACTGACAGGCACGCGGCACACTGACAGGCACGCGGCACACTGACAGGCACGCGGCACACTGACAGGCACGCGGCACACTGACAGGCACGCGGCACAGTGACAGACACGCAGCACACTGACAGGCACACTGACAGGCACGCAGCACACTGACAGACACGCAGCACACTGACAGACACGCAGCACACTGACAGGCACACTGACAGGCACGCAGCACACTGACAGGCACGCAGCACACTGACGGGCACGCGGCACACTGACATACACGCGGCACACTGACGGGCACGCGGCACACTGACAGACACGCGGCACACTGACAGGCACGCGGCACACTGACAGGCACGCGGCACACTGATAGGCACGCAGCACACTGACAGGAACGCAGCACACTGACAGGCACGCAGCACACTGACAGGCACGCAGCACACTGACAGGCACGCGGCACACTGACAGACACGCAGCACACTGACAGGCACGCAGCACACTGACAGACACGCAGCACACTGACAGGCACGCAGCACACTGACAGGCACGCAGCACACTGACAGGCACGCGGCACACTGACAGGCACGCGGCACACTGACAGGCACGCTGCACACTGACAGGCACGCAGCACACTGACAGGTACGCTGCACACTGACAGGCACGCAGCACACTGACAGGAACGCAGCACACTGACAGGCACACTGACAGGCACGCGGCACACTGACAGGCACGCAGCACACTGACAGACACGCAGCACACTGACAGGCACGCAGCACACTGACAGACACGCAGCACACTGACAGACACGCAGCACACTGACAGGCACGCAGCACACTGACAGGCACGCGGCACACTGACAGGCACGCGGCACACTGACAGACACGCGGCACACTGACAGGCACGCGGCACACTGACAGGCACGCGGCACACTGACAGGAACGCGGCACACTGACAGGAACGCGGCACACTGACAGGCACGCGGCACACTGACAGGCACGCGGCACACTGACAGACACGCGGCACACTGACAGGCACGCGGCACACTGACAGGCACGCGGCACACTGACAGGCACGCGGCACACTGACAGGCACGCGGCACACTGACAGGCACGCGGCACACTGACAGGAACGCGGCACACTGACAGGCACGCGGCACACTGACAGGCACGCGGCACACTGACAGGCACGCGGCACACTGACAGACACGCGGCACACTGACAGGCACGCGGCACACTGACAGGCACGCAGCACACTGACAGACACGCAGCACACTGACAGACACGCAGCACACTGACAGACACGCAGCACACTGACAGGCACGCAGCACACTGACAGGCACGCAGCACACTGACAGGCACGCAGCACACTGACAGGCACGCAGCACACTGACAGGCACGCAGCACACTGACAGGCACGCAGCACACTGACAGGCACGCAGCACACTGACAGGAACGCAGCACACTGCCAGACACGCAGCACACTGACAGGCACGCAGCACACTGACAGGAACGCAGCACACTGACAGGCACACTGACAGGCACGCGGCACACTGACAGGCACGCAGCACACTGACAGACACGCAGCACACTGACAGGCACGCAGCACACTGACAGACACGCAGCACACTGACAGACACGCAGCACACTGACAGGCACGCAGCACACTGACAGACACGCAGCACACTGACAGGCACACAGCACACTGACAGGCACGCGGCACACTGACAGACACGCAGCACACTGACAGGCACGCAGCACACTGACAGACACGCAGCACACTGACAGACACGCAGCACACTGACATACACGCAGCACACTGACAGGCACGCAGCACACTGACAGGCACGCAGCACACTGACAGGCACGCAGCACACTGACAGGCACACTGACAGGCACGCAGCACACTGACAGGCACGCAGCACACTGACAGGCACGCAGCACACTGACAGACACGCAGCACACTGACAGGCACGCAGCACACTGACAGGCACGCAGCACACTGACAGGCACGCAGGACACTGACAGACACGCAGCACACTGCCAGGCACACTGACAGGCACGCAGCACACTGACAGGCACGCAGCACACTGACAGGCACGCAGCACACTGACAGGCACGCAGGACACTGACAGACACGCAGCACACTGCCAGGCACACTGACAGGCACGCAGCACACTGACAGGCACGCAGCACACTGACAGGCACACAGCACACTGACAGGCACGCAGCACACTGACAGGCACGCGGCACACTGACAGGCACGCGGCACACTGACAGGCACGCGGCACACTGACAGGCACGCGGCACACTGACAGGCACGCGGCACACTGACAGGCACGCAGCACACTGAGAGGCACGCGGCACACTGACAGACACGCGGCACACTGACAGGCACGCGGCACACTGACAGGCACGCGGCACACTGACAGGCACGCGGCACACTGACAGGCACGCGGCACACTGACAGGCACGCGGCACAGTGACAGACACGCAGCACACTGACAGGCACACTGACAGGCACGCAGCACACTGACAGACACGCAGCACACTGACAGACACGCAGCACACTGACAGGCACGCAGCACACTGACAGGCACACTGACAGGCACGCAGCACACTGACAGGCACGCAGCACACTGACAGGCACGCAGCACACTGACGGGCACGCGGCACACTGACATACACGCGGCACACTGACGGGCACGCGGCACACTGACAGACACGCGGCACACTGACAGGCACGCGGCACACTGACAGGCACGCGGCACACTGATAGGCATGCAGCACACTGACAGGAACGCAGCACACTGACAGGCACGCAGCACACTGACAGGCACGCAGCACACTGACAGGCACGCGGCACACTGACAGACACGCAGCACACTGACAGGCACGCAGCACACTGACAGACACGCAGCACACTGACAGGCACGCAGCACACTGACAGGCACGCAGCACACTGACAGGCACGCGGCACACTGACAGGCACGCGGCACACTGACAGGCACGCTGCACACTGACAGGCACGCAGCACACTGACAGGTACGCTGCACACTGACAGGCACGCAGCACACTGACAGGAACGCAGCACACTGACAGGCACACTGACAGGCACGCGGCACACTGACAGGCACGCAGCACACTGACAGACACGCAGCACACTGACAGGCACGCAGCACACTGACAGACACGCAGCACACTGACAGACACGCAGCACACTGACAGGCACGCAGCACACTGACAGGCACGCGGCACACTGACAGGCACGCGGCACACTGACAGACACGCGGCACACTGACAGGCACGCGGCACACTGACAGGCACGCGGCACACTGACAGGAACGCGGCACACTGACAGGCACGCGGCACACTGACAGGCACGCGGCACACTGACAGGCACGCGGCACACTGACAGACACGCGGCACACTGACAGGCACGCGGCACACTGACAGGCACGCGGCACACTGACAGGCACGCGGCACACTGACAGGCACGCGGCACACTGACAGGCACGCGGCACACTGACAGGCACGCGGCACACTGACAGGAACGCGGCACACTGACAGGCACGCGGCACACTGACAGGCACGCGGCACACTGACAGGCACGCGGCACACTGACAGACACGCGGCACACTGACAGGCACGCGGCACACTGACAGGCACGCAGCACACTGACAGACACGCAGCACACTGACAGACACGCAGCACACTGACAGACACGCAGCACACTGACAGGCACGCAGCACACTGACAGGCACGCAGCACACTGACAGGCACGCAGCACACTGACAGGCACGCAGCACACTGACAGGCACGCAGCACACTGACAGGCACGCAGCACACTGACAGGCACGCAGCACACTGACAGGAACGCAGCACACTGCCAGACACGCAGCACACTGACAGGCACGCAGCACACTGACAGGAACGCAGCACACTGACAGGCACACTGACAGGCACGCGGCACACTGACAGGCACGCAGCACACTGACAGACACGCAGCACACTGACAGGCACGCAGCACACTGACAGACACGCAGCACACTGACAGACACGCAGCACACTGACAGACACGCAGCACACTGACAGGCACGCAGCACACTGACAGACACGCAGCACACTGACAGGCACACAGCACACTGACAGGCACGCGGCACACTGACAGACACGCAGCACACTGACAGGCACGCAGCACACTGACAGACACGCAGCACACTGACAGACACGCAGCACACTGACATACACGCAGCACACTGACAGGCACGCAGCACACTGACAGGCACGCAGCACACTGACAGGCACGCAGCACACTGACAGGCACACTGACAGGCACGCAGCACACTGACAGGCACGCAGCACACTGACAGGCACGCAGCACACTGACAGACACGCAGCACACTGACAGGCACGCAGCACACTGACAGGCACGCAGCACACTGACAGGCACGCAGGACACTGACAGACACGCAGCACACTGCCAGGCACACTGACAGGCACGCAGCACACTGACAGGCACGCAGCACACTGACAGGCACACAGCACACTGACAGGCACGCAGCACACTGACAGGCACGCAGCACACTGACAGGCACGCAGCACACTGACAGACACGCAGCACACTGACAGGCACACTGACAGGCACGCAGCACACTGACACGCAGCACACTGACAGGCATGCAGCACACTGACAGACACGCAGCACACTGACAGACACGCAGCACACTGACAGGCACGCAGCACACTGACAGACACGCAGCACACTGACAGGCATGCAGCACACCGACAGACACGCGGCACACTGAGAGGCACGCAGCACACTGACAGGCACCGACAGGCACGCGGCGCACCGACAGGAACGCGGCGCACCGACAGGCACCCGGCACACCGACAGGCTCGCGGCACACCGACAGGCACGCGGCACACCGACAGGCACGCGGCACACCGACAGGCACACGGCACACCGACAGGCACGCGGCACACCGACAGGCACCGCGACACACTGACAGGCACGCGGCACACCGACAGGGACGCAGCACACTGACAGGCACCGACAGGCACGCGGCGCACCGACAGGCATGTGGCACACCAACAGGCACGCGGCACACTGACAGGCACGCGGCACACCGACAGGCACGCGGCACACCGACAGGCACGCGGCACACCGACAGGCACGCGGCACACCGACAGGCACGCGGCACACCGACAGGCACGCGGCACACCGACAGGCACGCGGCACACCGACAGGCACGCGGCACACCGACAGGCACGCGGCACACCGACAAGCACGCAGCACACAGACAGGCACGAAGCACACTGACAGAGCAAACTGTAACTGACACATTTACACACAGAACACTGTGAAAGTGTAAAAATAAATCAATGAGTCAAGGGTTCAAAGTAACAACTGAATTTATCAGCACCATGGCACAAGTGAGAGAGAATTCAAATTTGAACTCAGGCCTCTAAAGAAATATTGCTTAGTATCACATTTTTATACATTTCAAAATGAGTAATACGCCCTTTAAGGGGGCTGGCTTAGAGACAAAAACTATATGATAACCTATACAAAAATACATATTGATATCTAAATATGCTGCATACGCTATATTTTTATCCTATAATTTACCATAATGTGGGCCTCTTGACCTTGTGACATAAGGGAGTTACTGTGTCCAGCCCTGTGTGTACTGTAGCTGTCAGATAACAGAACCTAAGGTCAGCAGAAATATCTAAGACAGGAAAAACCTCTTACGATTGCATTTTCAATTCTTGCATGCCTCGTAGGAATTACACAAGGGCTATAGTTACACCGAGAAGTGACACACAGCAGAATCAAACATTCACAGATCATACACGAATAAAACAAATAAGCATACATACAAGCAAACACTCAAAATGGCGGTTAGGCCACAATGGAGGTGTGATAGCCAGACACATTATCTCAATCTTCACAGTCCTCTCTTTTTATTCTTCAAACATAGTCTTTTAAGGATAGTTCAGATAAAACTCAGAAGCGTTGCACTGGCCTGTAGGGTCCAACTTTGCATGACTTTGATAGTTCTGGAAACTCAGACAGGTTGGTGTTTCTGCCATCATCTTCATCTGTATTCCATTGAGGAGGACTGACTTTTCCTTCTGAGATTGCATCTTCCGTAGTGTCGTCTGTGATCAGTGGCATGGCCTGGGTAGAGAGTGTTATACACCTTTGCAGTATGGATTTACTGCACATGACACAGACATACAAAACAATCAGAACTTCAAATATACAGATAAATCCATTCATCAGTTTCGCTTCTAGGAAACCAACCAATTTGGTAATTCCTAACAAATCCCACCTCTTATCTCCACCTTTCCTTAATCTCTCCTGTATCTCTGTGATCTTCTCTAGCTCATGCTCAATCTTACACTTTGATCTCTAATAAAAGCACAACATTGCTCTTTAACTAGGGCCCATACGCTAAAATATACGCAGAGCCATTCTATTCTGTAGGGTCATTAATCTAATCTGTACCTGTTCTTGATTAAATAAGTTAATTGATAAAATTAAGGCCATATCCTCCCTATACATTTTTAGTTCTAGGCTGTAAATACATTTTCATACAAGTTTCATTAGTTGGTGGAGGCACCTGACCCATAAATTCATTGTTGTTCCCAGTGTAATTTCCACCTACAGGAACCTCATTTACCAGTGGACTTCGGTTTAAAAGTTTAGAAAAAGTTCCCTGTAAACAAATTCAAATTAACATTTCATCATTTTAAATTCGGCATTAGTGTAAGGTATCCCTACTCAAGGGGTTAAATGTAATTCTCTCTTACGTCATTGGGGGCCACTAGAGTATGGCAGGGATTCATTGTATATATTCCCTTGTGACCCATTAACCTGTGTAGCATTGTGCGAGATTGTATGATTGTCTGCAAAATGATGTGATCATAACACAATAAACATTACAAATATTTCAAAACTGATCATCCCTTGTCATCATCTGGATGGCGTAGGCTGATCTTGCCTAGCGGGGCATACATCTTAAAAACACACTCAAAAGCATTAAAAAAAAATAATATTGAGTCCTGAAAAAACAAACTGTTCGTTTAAGACCGGGCCTTGATAATATTGAGTCCAGAAAAACAAATTGTTCGTTTAAGACCGGGTCTTGCCTGAAGTTTTAATTCCTCGGTGGTTAAATGTTCTAGGATTATTGTGCCTAGATACACTAACTGTTGGTCAAAAACGCTGGCTTGATGATTCTTTGTCTTTGTTAACTGTTTACGGTGGTGCCGGCACTTTTTTCTTGTGATGATGCTGCTTTGTATTCTCCTTGGTAGACTGTATAGGCTGCACCTAAGTTTGGAGAGACTTAAACATTTCATTAATAAAAGCACAAGGAGAGCGCTTTTAGCCACTATAATTTAGTATCAGCACAATTTTTTTGTTTTTCACCACTGTCTTGGCATCCGCATATAAAATAAATACAAAAACACCTTGCTCACCAACTACAAAAGAAAGAAATCAACGGTGCATAGGGAAGTATCGTGAGAGAACACTGATAAGTGACAAGAGGTTGTCACTAAAAGTCCCTAAAGCTTGCACTCATTGTAAACAGTAAAATGTACATAAAGAACCAGTTTAATAGCTAGTACCACTAATATCAAATTATTCCAGACCAAATGGGAAATATCCACATAAACCTAACTATAACACAACTAAAACGTATACAACTTTTTTACAAGCTAAAAACTGACGAAATGCATAAAATGACAACTAATAAACCATAAATAAAAGAGTCCCCATGTGAACGAAACGGACAGTATACGGTAAACAAAAATGCTAGTATGAACACGAGTGTAAAGCCATATCAGAACATGAGGGGCCAGTGTCCATAATATACTAACAATGCTAATTAGCTTCACCACAAAACACTGCAGAGTAGCAGCTTATCACATTAATACTTAGTTCCCAAACAGGCTCAAAATAAAGCTATCCAATAGTTATGCTGGAAAATGTAAAGAGGAGGGGTATATCCATCTCTGCATGAATATTCATGAAGTAACATGTTGCTATGTGTAGCAATGAGTAGACAGCACCAAAACACAACACAGTATGAATGGAGTCATATTGGCAAGGAATGTTCAAGGATAAATAACAAAACAACACACACAAGGTAACGTTGCAATGAACAAAATAGGCAGAGTCCGCATATAGACAGGTGTGTTATGGAAAATCATATAAATTATCCTCTTTTGTTCATATGCAAATCCTATGCCATGTGAACAATATACGACATAAAGGATGATGGTATTTAAAACATCAGCAGCTTGAGATTTAAATATATATATATATATATATATACACACACAATGAATTTGACAATAACTACTGCTTAAAAAATAAACTCTGGATTGCCTACAGTTGCATTCTTTAAAATGAGAGGCTATAGATGAGGGTTCAAATTAAGACACCTTTTGGAGGGAAAGGAGAGGTAATGGTTAAAAGTTATAAAAAAAATACATCACATATGCAGTTAACTTAATAGGAAAAATTATTTCATATCTGACTTTATGCTTACTCGTTTATATCGTACACTTTGTGAAGTACTGAGTATACTTTTGACACTATTCAAATATGGAAATACATATTAAATATTATTGTATTGTTAATGAAAAAATTATAACAAATAGAATTAAAAATATAGAACAAATAGAATTGAAATGTGTTTACTGATTTCTGCGTAGAGGTAATTTGGTTACTGCCTGTGGGGATTATAACCCCTTCTTGTAATAATTCCTCCATAATAGGGGCTATGCCATCTAAAGCATTTCTGCTGAGTGGGTATTGGCCAATTCTGGGGAGGGCAGCGTTGGGAAATAATTTAACCCGTACTGGTGCAACAGACCAGACGTACCCAGTACTGTTGTTGGGAGACACCCATAAACTATGAGGTATTTATAATAAAATGGATACAAAAACAGAAAGCACGATAAATAAGCATAATTTCACACTTCTCTGGTACAGAGCAAAATTAACTTTACAAAAAATAAGATAAAAAACCCAAAACAGACCCGTTTGATCCTGCAAACTCAGTCCAAAAATAAATAAATTACAATATCATTCTCTTTCCCCATACTATAACTAAGCTGCTTTTAAACATTTTTTTTTCTTCAGTTTCCAGTTAACTTTTCATGTCTGGAACGTGGTTTTTGTACATTCCTTAAGCTGGAGGAGGGGGGCCAGCCCGCTTGGCTGCTTTTAAACTTCCCTCTTTTAAATGACTGCTGTTCAAAAATTAGACGAGCAGTGTATTTAAGAAAACAAACCGTTAGTTTCCTATTATAAGTTTGAACAGAGAAACCTTGATAACTAAAAAACAAAAACAAAAAACCCTCTTGCAACCCTTCCTATAAAACAAAAATCTTATTGTTTTATTTACTATATATTTCTAATTCCTTATCTTTCTTACACACACCACACACTCTGAGTTTATCTTCCATCAACATTCATTCTACTTTCTACGGGCAATTAAAAAACCGTCAACATACAATGCTTCCTAGGTTTATTTTAAATGCTACTGTCATGCCTTGTAAATGGCAGCAGGCTTAATACACTTTGACAAAAGGGTTAGACTTAAATGACCCTTTTACAAGAGATATATATATATATATATATAAGTATTGCACTGTGTATTTTTGTCATATTGGAAGTAGCTTTTTGCATTTTACTTTTTTTTATAGGTTTATTTTAACCCTTATTATTATTTCATTCAAAATCATTATGATCTGTTATTTGTATTATTTGTTATTTTTATGATTAGTACAACAAGTGACAATGTGAAGCGCTATGTACACTAATGGTGCTATATGAATAAAGACATGCATACATACATACATACAGGCATACCCCGCATTAGCGTACGCAATGGGACCGAAGCATGTATGTAAAGTGAAAATGTACTTAAAGTGAAGCACTCCCTTTTCCCCACATATCGATGCATGTACTGTACTGCAATCATCATATACGTGCATAACTGATGTAAATAACGCATTTGTAACATGCTCTATAGTCTCCCCGCTTGTGCACAGCTTCGGTACAGGTAGGGAGCTGGTATTGCTGTTCAGGACGTGACGACAGGCGCATGCGTGAAATGCAGTTTGCCTATTCGGCGATATGTACTTACTCGCGAGTGTACTTAAAGTGAGTGTCCTTAAACCGGGGTATGCCTGTACATAAACTATCAGAGTGACACACAAACACTTCACTCCATGACATGTATATTATTATGCCATCAAACTAGATTCTATGAGCTTTCTAAGACAAAACAAACAAAAAACATTTAAAGAGGATGTCCCCTTTTTCTTTTTCCATGCAGTATTAATGCATTAATTCCTAAAAAAAACTACTTTAACATTCTTAAATTCAAGCCATTTCTTCCTGGGTTAATAATTAACTTCCATGTCTCACAGACATGCAAGTCCTGTGACCTTTCAGTGAAAAAGGGTGAGGGAAGGGGGATGAGGAAGAGGGGGGTTCACTAATGCTGCAGCTATTTTCAAAACAGAGCCTGATATGTTTCACTTTCCTTCTTATTTAATATATTCTGCACCACTAAATATCCATTTTTAAAACATTTTATTGCCATAAAGTCCACACATAATTTCAAGGGACGTACCCTTCGCCAGCGACTGAGAATGTAGGTTCCCTATAATTCTCCTGTATTACATCGATCAACGCCAGTCGATCGTGTACCAATAAGGTGCCCACTACTTGGTAGAATATAGAGTTAAGGACCAGTGGTATTAAAAAAAAAAATAGTCACTTAACAAAATTTTCTCTTTCCAAGTTTTTTGAGACTTTCCACCTTATAACTTCAGTATTATACCTTCCGGGCCCTCACTTGGCCCTGCCATTTAGCGGCACACGGTATAATCTGACCTATCCCCGATCAACGCCAGTCGATCGGGTTCCAATAAGGTGCCCCACCACTTGGTATAATATAAGTAGAATATAGAGTTAAGGACCAGTGGCATTAAAAAATAGTTACCTGCTGTCCCTTAACAATAATTTTCTTCCCAAGGTTAGGGGACTTATCACCTTATTAACTATTACACCTTCTGAGCCCTGAATTGGCCTGCCATTTAGCATAAGGTGTAACCTGAGTTTATGGCAATAATATAAAACAACAACAATACCTGATCAGTATAATATTGATAAACTCACGTGATACAGGGTGTCCCGTCACTCAGGTAGGTTGCCCATAAAGAACAAACTGTCTACAGATTACTCAAACAATTAATCTAATGGCTTTTTTTGTTAAAAAGGATAAAGCCATACCTTATTCCAAGTGTGCACGTTTGAGTAATGTAGGCAGCTGCTCCGTCTGGGGTCTCTTGGTCCCGAGGTGTTGGGTCCCCATTCAAGGAGCGCAATCTGTGAAAGCGTAGAAATAAAATCAATGAGTCAAGGGTTCAAAGTAACAACTGAGTTTATCAGCACCATGGCACAAGTGAGACAGATTTCAAATTTGAACTCAGGCCTCTAAAGAAATATTGCTTAGTATCACATTTTTAAACATTTCAAAATGAGTAATACGCCCTTTAAGGGGGCTGGCTTAGAGATAAAAACTATATGATGACCTATACAAAAATACATATTGATATCTAAATATGCTGCATACGATATATTCTTATCCTATAATTTACCATAATGTGGGCCTCTTGACCTTGTGACATAAGGGAGTTACTTTGTCCAGCCCTGTGTGTACTGTAGCTGTCAGATAACAGAACCTAAGGTCAGCAGAAATATCTAAGACAGGAAAAACCTCTTACGATTGCATTTTCAATTCTTGCATGCCTCGTAGGAATTACACAAGGGCTATAGTTACATCTAGAAGCGATGCACAGCAGAATCAAACATTCACAGATCATACACGAATAAAACAAATAAGCATACATACAAGCAAACACTCAAAATGGCGGTTAGGCCAAAATGGAGGTGATGATAGCCACACACATTATCTCAATCTTCACAACACTGACAAACTGAAGCACACTGACAGACTGAAACACACAGCATATTGACACACATATGCACAACAAACTGACACGCAACAAACTGACACACAAACGCACACAGCAAACTGACACACAAATACACACAGCACACCTTTCCACAGCAGCACGTGGTAACTCCTCCCCCTGATGTCACAGAGAGCAGGGGCGGCAGAGCTCTGCAGCTTCCTGCCTCAGTTCCACCCCCAGCCTCTGCAGCCTGCTTACTGTAACCCCTCTCTCCTCCCCTCCCCCCTCGCAACTCCTGATCCAGCTGGCAAGGTGTTGATAAGGAGCCCGGAGGAAGAAGGGGGCACTGACTTATGTGGTCTTCCGGCTGGATGTCCCAGCTCTCCCCCGTCTGCAGCCCTGAGTGGGCCCCCCAGGAGCACGGGCCCAGGGCTATAGCTACGCCCCAGGTGGACTTGTTATAAATGATCTCCCAGGGTGAACAAATGTAATGTCTCATAGGATAGAGACAGGACCTGATTCTACGGATTGCTGGAAAGTTCTGGTAGAAAAGGAGGTTCAGGAGATGCTAAATCTGGGCGTGATTGAGGAGTCATGCAGTGAATCGTGTAGTCCAATATTAATGGTATATGGTAAAGGTGAGATTACGGGACCGATTCACTAAGCAGTAATAACTGCTTTTAATTACGATAAATGCCTTTTAAGACCGATACTGCCTGCTGCGCGATTCACTAAGCAGTGATAACAGCGCTTTATCGGCCGTAAAAGGCATTTTTTCAGCCAGGCAAAAAAAATACGTCCGATCAGGCAAAAAACGGCAAACGCGACGTTTTTTGCCAGTCACCGCGATTTACTAAGCAGTGATAAGTGAATCATACTTTAAAAGCACGCCAGATTGTTGCACCAGCTAAAGGCTGGCGCAAAATAAATGGAGCCATGAAAAAAAATAATTGTTTACGTTTTTTTCACCACACAACTAATACAACAGGCTGGCAGGTGCCCCCGGCTGATCCCCGCGGGAGTCCAGGGCCCCGGGTGATCCCCCAGGAGTCAGGGGTCCCCGCTGCCCTGCAGTACAAATGCTGTGCCCAAACAAACATAACAGCCAATGCTTTCAAATACATAATCCCCCCTTCCCCCCATCCCATCCCCTAACACATACAGTACAATAATGGTCAAAATTACTATAATCCAGATATAGATAATAATGATTTGCCCATTAAAAATAAAACATTAACAAGTCGAAATAAAGTAAATAAATCTTGCACTTACCCCTGCCAGGCTGTCCCGATGAAGACCGTCCTCCTCCTCATTACCGTCCATGTCCTCCGTTGCCACAAACAATACAGTACAATCTAATGTCCCCTAAACCCTTAATCACCTTAGCGGTTAGATACCGCTATACTGATTTAAGGGGTTAACCCACCCTCTCCCACTACCCACCCAGGAGGCCCAACCACCCTTCCCAGGCAACTACCCCCACCCTGCACCCATTCATTGGTACAGTGGGTACATCATCCTCATAAAATATGGGCATGATTTACCCCTATAGCAAGACATGGTAAAGGAATAAAAAAAACAGGCCCAAATAAAAACACATTACATTGCAAAATCAAACAATTGAATGGCAGAGTGGGCACATCATGCCCATATAATATGGGCATGATTTAACACTATGCCAGTCAATGGTCAACCTAAACAAAATAATCACAAACAAGAACCAAACAATCTCAAACTAAAAACAAATAAAGAAGTAAACAGAAAAAAATTACCACCAATCAATTAATCAAATCCAAAGAAAAGACCAGAATAAACAATTAAAATACCAAAACAAAACCATGAATAAATAAAATAAATATCTAAATAAACTGTATCATTCAAAATCAAAAGTCAAATCAAAAGCAAGAAATAAACTATTTAAAACACCAGAAAAAAAATCCTGAACACTACATCAATATGCAATATAAATAGCATACAAATTTAAAATCAAAGATGCAATATACATTTAAAATACATACAAGCAAGCATTTGCCAAAACAACCATTGCTTCTTACTGTTTGTATGTATGTATGTATGTATGTATGTATGTATGGCACTAAATGGTCATACATAAATACATTTGGAATGAATATGTAAAAAAAAATGCAATCACAAGAAAAATACAATAAACAAAACCTGCAAATGAAAAATACAGTAACATACATTCAATATATTTCCTTACGTTTAGATGTCTTCACCCTCTGATTCCCATGGTCACCGCAAGCTCTCGAACCAATCCACAATCCCAAACAGCAACGGGCACAGGTAAAAAAAAAAATCCAAAGTCTTTTTGGTTTCAGCCTCGGGGACCCCCTACTTCATGATATACAGGCCCTGTTATGGGTTGCGGTATCCCCCTGCAGGATTTAAATCCCCCAGTCACGTGTCGCGGGGAGCTTTAAAAGCACAGGGGATACCGGCACCCCATAACGGGGCCTGTATCTCATGAAGTAGGAGGTCCCCGAGGCTGAAACCAATGCGGTTATGATCAGAATCAATATTCTTAATGCATGATCAGCTGTAAGAGTCGTACATGGAAATGCAGCGTGTCCATACAGTTCTTACAGGCTGCTTTTTTTTCCAATCAGCTATCGCGCTTTAGATTTTTAAGCACGATAGCAGGGGGGAAAATCAGCTTGCAAGATCGGGCATGTTTTTGCTTGCACCTAACCAAATGCGTTTCACTTCTTAGTGAATCGGGCTTCATTTTTTATCGTGGGATTACAAATTTCCCAATCGGGTGCAAAAGCTCACTGCTTAGTGAATCGCCCCCTATGTGAAGACCTTCGAAAGGTAAATGCGGTGTCTAAATTCGATGCATAGCCGATGCCAAGGTTAGGCGAATTGCTGGACTCCCTTGTCACGACACAGTACATATCGACACTTGACCTCACAAACGGCTACTGGCAAATAACTCTAGAGGAGGACTCCAAAGCAAAAACTGCTTTTGTCACCCTCCTGGGATTATACCAGTTTATGACTATGTGTCACGCTTTGCTCACCACAAACAAGATGAGACCCCGGTACTGAGATGGGAGTAGTAACAAACACCAGCCACAGGCACGGGGGCCACGTCCGGAGTGTAGGTTTGCCTTGACAGCCGGGTCAGGGATGTAGAGATCAGAGTAGTCTTTATATTTGCCGAGTTCAACGTAGGAGATATCCAGAGTGTAGAAGGTACTTTTGCCGAGGTCAGGGTTTGAGAGTGGAGAGTGGTCGAGGTACAATGCCGAGTTCAGGATTAGAGAGAAGCGAGGAGTCAGAGATAGCCAAGATCAGGAGCCAGAGGTTGGAGTAGTCAAAGCAAGCCGGTTCGGTATACAGAAGATCAAACTGGAACAACGCAACAGGACAGGGACAAGGCAGGAACAGCAAGAGTAAACACAGAGTAACAAGAATCTATGCTCCGCCAATGTGCCTATAACATTGGTGAGCATATATAGGCTGGATCAGCCAACCCCCATGGGGGGGTGGAGCGGGGCGCGGCCTCCGCGTTAGCTGTGATAGGTCCAGGGCTCAACGAGCAGGTGTAGCTGTTTGTGCAGCTAGTGGATCTTGACACGAAGCTTGGGGGCGTGGTGCCCATGTCACATGCGAGCTCTGCAGTCTGCAGTCAGTGTGCGGCATGATCCGGGGGCGGAGCCATAGTCCGCGGCGTCGGATGATGCCATTTTGGCGCGCGTGCATGCTGCGCGCGTCTGGTAAGGAATGTGATCCATAGGCACCCCGTGCGTGCGCGGTGATGCTCGAGAGGATGCGCAGAGCGGCTGTACTTCGGTAATCCTTACACTATGCCATTTGGTCTGCATGGATTCTCAGGCCACTTTGCAGAGGCTCATGGACCAAGTGCTATGACCTCACAGGGCTTATGCTGCAGCCTACCTCGATGATATTGTAATATACAGTAATATTAATAATAAATGCATTATGCATTTGCAAATACATACTGTTTAAATAGGTTAAGAGCTGTCCTTAAGTCTTAGAGGGGAGCAGGGCTCACTGCAAACCCTTGAAAATGTGCCTTGGGAAAGGCCACTACATAATATCTTGGCTATGCCGTTGAGGGCAGGAGGGTAAGACCATTGGCCAGTAAGGTGGTGGCCCTGAAAGAAGTTCCAAACCCGCAGACAAAGACCCAGGTATGCTCCCTCTTAGGTTTAGCAGGATACGATTGTCGGTTTATTCCGAATTATTCTGAAATTATGGCTCCTCTAACGGACCTAACAAAAAAATGCCCATGCCCAAGTGGTTTGGTCTAAGGACTGTCAGAGGGCCTTCGAGGAACTAAAGAGGTGCCTATCAGAAGATCCTGCACTGGGGAGCCCAGATATTAATGGGCCTTTTTTGTGCAAACTGGTGCCTCAGATGTAGGGCTAGGAGCAGTTTTATCAAAACAGTTTGAGGGCATAGAGCACCCCATCCTCTTCATAAGCAGGAAGTTAATCCCAAGGGAGCTGAACTACGCGGTTATTGAGGAGTACCTCGCCATAAAGTGGACAGGTGATGCATTAAGGCAGTATCTAGCAGGGGTACAGTTCGCCTTAGTAACTGTCCACGTACCCCTCATGTGGCTGAATTCCATGAGAGACACCAACTCTAGACTTAACGAGATGATTTATGGCCCCTCCAACCCTTCTCGATCGAGATGCAACACAGGCCTGACAAAGAAAATGCCAATGCTGACTTTTTGTCTCGTGGAGGAGTGGAGGAGCCTTGCGTAGCCCCAACCACATACAAAAAGGGGAGTAATGTAGCAGGATGGATAGCCTGTCTGATAACTATGTGGGGAACGAATCTGTAGCTTCTGACTCCAGCAGAGCACTAGTTAAAGGTAATTAGCAAGGTCACAGCGGCATCATTAGCTCTTTAAAAAGGACAGCTTCGTTCACTATGTGCTGTCCCTGATCAGGAAGGCAGCTGCCCTGCGACACTGCTACGGAAGGTCTGTGTGACAGAGTGAAGTCAACTCCTATCAGTTACGCCTGGGAGACATATGTCTGAGTGCTTCATCCAGCACTCATAAGGGTTAACTCAGGTGGAACTTGGGTAGTCAGGAAGTAAGCTGACACCTGAGAGTCAGAAAGGTAGAAAAGGATCTTGTTACCAGCAGTAGCTGGCTCCCTCAGACAAGAGCACATGGTTAGATGTGCTGCTAGCCAGAAGGATACAACACACTACTTACTGCAGCCAAAGTAAGATTTGTTTAATTTGTTTTCATGACTGCTTAAAAGACTCTGAAGGTTTGGTTATGGTTTAGCCAGCCAGCCTGCTAGATAGGTCTGCTGTGTTAGTCAGTTTTTCTCCCATCGTGGAGCAGGATTTATTTTGTTAAAGGGACAGTGTACCCGCATGTTATGTTACTGTGGAGAAATAAAGCCATTGAACATTTTTCATTATCCTGAAACTACACGTGTGGACTGTTCCCTGACCTCGGCTACAGGCCGTCCTGCCACAAGTGGTGTCAGAAGTGGGATGTCGGACGGCCCCTGTATCTGAAGGGCCACACAGAAAAAAAAAATGGAGAAATTTTTTTCTTAGTTCCTTGAGCAACAGCTCCAGCTAGCAGAGAAACAAGCTGAGCGACAGGCCCAGCAAGATGAGCAACAGGCCCGGCGGGAAGAAAAGCTACTCCAACTGCTAGTTGAAGGCCCAACCCCAGGCAGACCAGCTATTCCAAATAACCCACCGGTGATGCTGCATAAAATGAAGCCAACCGAAGACCCAGAGGCATTTCTCCTCACTTTTGAAAGGGTAGCCATGGCCCACGGCTGGACAGTTGATCGCTGGGTAACGACTCTGGCTCCACTCCTCATAGGGGAAGCACAGGCAGCCTACCAGGCTCTTCCAGAAGACGAGGCCATGGACTATCAGAAACTAAAGGCTGCTATTCTGGATCGCCTAGGCCTCACTCCAGAGACCTACCGACAGCGGTTCCGGAAAGTCAAATATACAAACAAAGACAGACCCCGGGTCGTATCCCACCGCTTAGTAGACTTATGTACCAGGTGGACACAACCGGAGAAGCATACCAAGGTGTGGTGGTGTCAGATGAGGGAAGGTTGGTGACGAGAACATACTTCAAAGAAGTTGATTCAAATAATCTCCTCCTAGCCACAAGAAACCACAAAAAAACGTGGATAAAAAATATACCTAGTGGCCAATACTATAGATTGAGGAAAAACTGTAACACAGATATAGATTTTGAAGAACAGGCCAATAAACTAACTTTGAGATTTTTAGAGAGGGGCTATCATCTAGACAAATGAAACAATGACTTGGAAAAAGTGAGGAAAATAGATAGGAAAACAATGTTATTACCAAAGAAAAAAATAAAGAGCTTACAAGAGAATGAGGGAAAATGTAATGTATCTTTTATCACTAATTTTAATTCAATGACAGGGCAGATTGAGAAAATAATAAAAAGACATTGGTCTATTCTGTCGAATGACTCGCTGCTGAGTGCTCACATTTCAAAGTTCCCGAAATTTATATACAGAAAGGCAAAAAATTTAAAGAATACATTATCCCCAAGTGATATAAAACCAAAAGAACACCAAAATGGGGATAAAAAATGGCTAAATAATAAACCTATTGGGAACTTTAAATGTGGGAAGTGCTCAGTATGCAAGCATTTGCACCCTGATAAAAAGACATTTATGTGTAAAAAAACTGGAATAAACCACGACATAAAAGATTTTATTTATTGTAACACAAATCATGTAGTATATTTAATAGAGTGTCCGTGTGGCCTAATATACGTGGGACGTACTAAACGCCCACTAAAAGTACGCATTCAAGAACATCTGCGTAACATTAGAATAGGGTATATGAAACACAGCCTGTCAAAACATTATGCACAATTTCACAATAGTGACCCCTCCTCCCTTTTATTCAAGGGTATTAAGTATATACCAAGGAATAGAAGAGGGGGAGATAGAGTCAAATAACTATCTAGGCAGGAAACCTTCTGGATACATAAACTTAATACCCTGTATCCAGGAGGTTTAAATGAGGATATAGATATTTGGTCTCTATATTGATTTATCCTCATGAAATCTGAGGTTTATGCCTGACATTATAACCAACTTTTTTATTAGTTCTAATGCAATACTTATAAATCATCATTTTTAACTTTTGCCTCTATGTCCTTTTAATATGTGAAAAGTATATACCTTTTTTATGCCAATTTATAGCATGCGTTTTTTGCATGTTTTACTGTGCTTTTAATTAGAATCTCTACATGCGATTCAAATCCTATTTTCGTGCTTTTTCTTTGAGAAAGGTGATATGACTAGACTGGAGGGTAAATGTGTCACCAATATGCTGCAAAAAAAATTTTCTATGCATTAATATTCCTCTCTTTGTTTTAGAATCACCTATTGCGTTTTATTATTGCCTATGTTTATTTTTGTTCATTTTTTGCTTGTCAATAAAGTTAATTTTGTTTGTGTTAGGTTGTCAATGACAACAAGTAAGGCGTGCAGTCCGGGTATTTTGACTCTTCCCCGCCATCCTCTCATTGGTGGAGAAGTTAATCAATTAGACCAATGGGGTCCTGGCGTGGGGTATTTAAAACCCAATTAACTCCACTTATACATTTATTCCCTGATGAAGAAACCCACGGGTTTCGAAACGCGTTGGAAGAGCCAAGAGCAGTATTGTTTCTAACTGTACTGCCCCACTACGACGAACATACCCAGTGTAACCGGCGCCAGTATCGACGAGAAACCCCGCGGTGACATCACCAACCCGGAAGTGTTCCAACGGAGGGGTGAGAGAGAGGATCTCAGCTGGTGTGGAGCTCCGTCCAAAGCAGCAATTCAAGGCAGAGCTGCTAACGTGTTGACTCACTTTTGGGAGCAAGGACTATCAAAGACTTCCCACTTACCTGAACAGGAACCGGTGTGAAAGGAACCAGCTTCCATCCTCATGTGAGGACATCTGATCCGGCTTCCACGTGGTGTTGGGTAACATTATCCCGCAAATGCTTGTTTAATACTACTTTGATGTACGCACGATACTCACCTTAAATATTGTTTATGTGAATATAATTTTTAATGCACTATGAACGTTGTGCGCTGTGTTTTTTGTGTTTTTTTCTGCTAGTTACAGGGGGTTTCTGAGCCCTCCCTTTCACCGCAGCTGCAGAAGCTCTAATTAATCAAGGTCACGTACTTTAACATATATATTCATCACTTCACCTTTAACAATAGTTGCGCACTTTTTTCTTCACTTAATCAGCCGCCATAAAGGAAGTCCCCACCCCATAGACAAAGACACAGGTCCGCTCCCTTTTGGGGTTAGCAGGGTATTACCGGCTGTTTATCCCCAATTTTTCGGAAATTTCTGCACCCCTAACAGATCTGACAAAAAAGAGTGCCCCAACCCAAGTTAAATGGTCTTGGGAGTGCCAAGACGCCTTTCACATGCTAAAAAAGTGCCTGTCAGAGGGCCCCGCTCTTCGGAGCCCAGATTTTAAAGAGCCCTTCATCATCCAGACGGATGCCTCAGAGGTAGGACTGGGAGCAGTGCTGTCTCAGCAATTTGATGGTGTTGAACACCCCATACTGTTCATCAGCCGGAAGCTGTTCCCAAGGGAAGTGAGGTATTCCGTTATTGAGAAGGAGTGCCTCGCTGTAAAATGGGCAATTGAGGCCTTGAGACATTATGTCGCCGGAGTACACTTCACCCTGGTCACTGACCATGCGCCCTTGAAGTGGTTAAACACCATGAAGGACACAAATCCAAGGTTGACCAGGTGGTATATTGCCCTCCAACCCTTCTCGTTTGCATAGACCTGGAAAGGACCATGGAAATGCTGATTTTTTGTCAAGGGAAGGAGTGTAGGGTCGGGCTTCAGCCGTGTGGGACACTAGCCACATACAAACATTGGAGGTATGTGACAGAGTGAAGTCAACTCCTATCAGTTACGCCTGGGAGACATATGTCTGAGTGCTTCATCCATCACTCATAAGGGTTAACTCAGGTGGAACTTGGAGTCAGGAAGTAAGCTGACACCTGAGAGCCAGAAAGGTAGAAAAGGATCTTGTTACCAGCAGTAGCTGGCTCCCTCAGACAAGAGCACATGGATAGATGTGCTGCTAGCCAGAAGGATACAACACACTACTTAATGCAGCCAAAGTAAGATTTGTTTCATTTGTTTTCATGACTGCTTAAAAGACTCTGAAGGTTTGGTTATGGTTTAGCCAGCCAGCCTGCTAGATAGGTCTGCTGTGTTAGTCAGTTTTTCTCCCATCGTGGAGCAGGATTTATTTTGTTAAAGGGACAGTGTACCCGCATGTTATGTTACTGTGGAGAAATAAAGCCATTGAACATTTTTCATTATCCTGAAACTACACGTGTGGACTGTTCCCTGACCTCGGCTACAGGCCGTCCTGCCACAGTCTGGTTTAAACTGAAATGCCTACAGGTCTGTTTTACACCCTGAACTAAGGTCACAAAACCTAGGGGATCAATAGTGTGAAATCTCGCTCGTCCTTTAAAAGGTTTGCAGGGACTTTATATGACAAAGGGTGCAGCCCTCCTATGGACTGATTTTTTGTTTCTTATTTATGGTGGTTTAAAGTTGATTTTATTTTGTGTATTTCATCTTGGGTTGACCAAATAAAAGTCGTTGCTCAGTCTTGCCACGTGTCGTTGCCCCTTCTCTGCAAGTGGCTGCCATATTGGGATTTCAAGTTGTTCTGTTCTGTGACAGTTGTTGTTGTTTTCATTGTTGTTGTTACCCTTCCCCCTTCTCCTTCCCTCCTTCTTCTCCCCCTTCTGCTCTTGTTTTATTCATCTTCTTTACATACTGTAGACTGCGGGTCCCCTTTCTGCTATGTAGCTCGAGCACAGCAGTCTTCCTACTGCAATGCATCCTTTCATATCAGATAGGATGATCAATATAACTTCCTGGAACGTAGGTGGTATCAATTCTCCGGTGAAATGAAGAAAGTCCTCCGTGGCGCTGGTTCTCCAGATGCGCGCACCTAATTATGTGAACATATGAAAAAAATGACAACAATTATATTCTCAGTGCAATACGTACAAAACGTGTAGGTGTAAGACCAACTTCTTAATCCCACTTAGTGTAGTAGTGATTAGGTAGTACAAGTGTGTAGCAGTCTATAGTATTGCCAGGTGGGGTACTCCTATATAGAGTGATCTCTTTATAACCCCAGTATTCATGCAAGTGAATATAATGCTAGAATACTGGAATACGTAACTCGCCTATGCAGGAGTGAGCTTGATGGCAATTCAGACAACCATATATGTAGAAAAAAAAGGAAATATACATGATGTAATAACGTGATCAGTGGGGGAGGGGGAGGAAATGACACCTTTGGTGACACTGCACCGGAAACGGGAACATTTTTGAATAAATAGAAACCCCTACACATTGCCTCCTGACAAGGAAGTGATGAGCCACTTTAAGTACTCAGAATGGGTATCCACTGCATTGCTGAATAGCTCATGGGACAGATTAAAAGTTAGCAGGATTCGCAGTTCTGTCTTCTGATTCCCCCACACATCCCCTGCCCGTCTATTTTTATTTACTTGTAATAATGTGTGTATTGATGTTTCTATGGCAATTTCTAAAAGTTAATAATAGGAAATGGACAATCTGTGCGTTACTCTGCTGATAAGAGAAACACATTGAATTTGTTTAGACGGTTGTTAAGCAGAGACATCAGAGAAGTGAGCAATGTTAAATGAAAGTCAATTTTTTAATGTTCCTCTTCTGTAAACTGGTATTCTCTGTCTGGTAAAGTTTTATTTTTTGGTATGCAGGTAATCCCAGGAGGGGGGAAAAAACGGAGCACAGCCTCTACCAGCATTCTTTTACTCAATGTCGTTTAATATGATTTTGTCTCTTCAAGCAAGTCGATTTTATTTTATTTCATTTGTCTTTGAGACTGGTTGTCCCATTCATTGGTAGCACCGCTCTTATGGAACTCTGTTCTGTGATCCTTATTTTTTGGTATATTGAAACTATGCTCGCAGGCAATAAAGAAATATAATTAAAAAAAAAAAAAAAAAAAACATTGCCCCAGTGATAGTATCTGGATCTTGTATCTGAACTGTTGTACTACATCTGGTCTCTAAATATGTTATTTAGTATTCTATAATGCTCACTGTTGTGACTATCAGATTCCAGGAAAGTTGGACTTTTATATGCAGCCGCATATTTTATTTATTTATAAAATGTTTTACCAGGAAGTAATACATTGAGAGTTACTGTACCTCTCGTTTTCAAGAATGTCCTGGGCACAGAGTTATAAAAAAATACATGGTTACATTAAAAGAACAGGGGTTATACAGTAAATTCACAGACATTTCATGCACAGATAGAGTTGGAAAATTGGGTACAAGGGATAAAGGGCTTGTGAGATTCAGATTGAAATAGAGCAGCTTTAACATCACCGAACATCAGCGAACGGCAGCAAACAGGTCACACCCTTTGGCTGCGCCAAAGGCTGTCCGCCTTTGGGGCAACGCAGATGTACACTGGGGTGGATGAGATTGAATCTGCTGCAGCTGTGAACAAAAATATTTTTGTGTCCTCTTGGCTCATTAACATTCCAGTGGGTGGGGTTGACATTCCACAAAGTACAAGCACATGTTAACCCTTAGCACGCTGGCCCTGTGCAGAGGGGAGCAGTCCTTGGGGAGCCCCAAGAGGCTTTCCGCCTTTGGGGAAATGCAGATGTACACGGGGGTGGTTGAGATATGAATATGATATATGGTTCAAGTATTGCAACCTTGTATCTGCTGAATATGTAGATGCATTATTGGTAATTACACCATGCCCAACATTGTGGTTATATTGTGTACAGCGAAAGACACTAAATGCATGCAGCTGTATGTACCATGTTATGTCTAGCATGCACGTTTAATATTATAATGTTAGTCCTGTAGTTTATTAAAAGGATGTTTGGGACATCATATTTCAATATGGGAGAGTGTAGCCAGCCCCCTACATCCTTCTTGGGACTAATTAAAGTAGGAGTTAACGGTCTTAATGAGTTAACTGTGTGGGATCCCTCAGGTTACTCCCCTGCTCATCATATGATGTATGATAACCACATTGCGTATTTCTTTTACAGTAATTTGTTTTTTTCTGTGAGGTTCAGGCATTGAAGGTTTGGCCGGGATCTTTCTCCTGCCACGGAATCACAGGAGGAGGGCAAAGTCTCCGACTGCCGCACTGGTCCTAGAAAGGCTCATTAAAAGACATTGTTGAAAATGTTTAATTTATTTGCAGGTTAGTCGCACCACGTTTCTAGAATCACGCTATTTAAATATTAAACCTGAAGGGGGATTCTCGAAACGTTGTGACTAATCTGCAAATACATTTACATTTCTCCACAATGTCTTGTAACGAGACTTCCTGAGAAGAGGGTGGTAACCGAAGACTTTCCCCTTCGACTATGCAGAAAGGATATATCGTGTAACCAGAGAAGTCACTATAAGGTGTATATACAAATTCACTTGAATGTTCCTTGGAGGTTCAGTTAGAAGGCCTCAACGCGAGTCATGTATATATGTTTATTGTAATATGTGTATTAAGACTATCCTGTGACCATTTATTGCTGTCAGTTAAGGCACGTGCCCTATATAGTTAGAGCCCATAATAATGGCCCAAGATTGTTCTAATTCGGGAAGAGGAGTCAGCATGTGCTTAGTAGATGTTCTCAGTAGTTGCTATGGAGCAAAATCGAATCGGCCCTAGCAGAAGGTCCTTAGCAAACTCCTGATCTAATATGCATGTACGAGGTAAGCTGTGTGACATGATACTGTTCCCAAGAAAAAAAAAAGAGTGAATTCCCACCGAAGGCTTACTTGAGATGGGGCACTATTGACACTATACAGGAGATTGCTAATTTAACTTTTACAAAGGGAAACAAGTAAGAATACCTCACCAGCATAGGAGTGGGCTACCAGAGGAAGAAGCACAGGGTAACCATATTATTTGCCACCACTTAATGTCTGAAGTGGTCCGTCTTTTCTATGGTGAGCCTTATAAACGGATATAAAGCTCTTGTTTGTTCAATAAATGTTCCTGGCGACTACTGAGCAATGCAATGTATATAACCGATCTAATTTAAATCCTTTAGAGCTGAGCAAGGAGGGTTAGAGAAGAGGGGCAGTCCCAGAACTAAGCCTTTGGCCTGCATCAATACACAAGACAACAGGAGGAGGCGAGTTGGCAGTAGATGCAATGAAAGAGGTAAGAAGAAAGCAGAGGAGGCTTTGTCCCAAATATCGAGGGAGTGGAGAGTATGAAGGAGAAATGAGTGGTCAACAGTATCAAAGGCTGCAGACAGGTTGACTAGAATGAGTAGCAAATTAGGTCCTAGGGATTTAGCAATATGACAGTCATTTGCTACTTTGGCGAGTGATATTTCAGTAAAATAAGCAGTGTGAAAACCGGATTGGAGAGGCTCTAGTGGGGCATTTTTGAGAATAGGTCTAGAAACACCACGTTTAAAGGTGGAAATAAACATACTAATTGGAAAATGTGAGTTCTGGGATTATGGAAGCAAAAGGTTGGAGATGGAAAGTACCTGAGACACTTCCTCCTGTTACTGGAGCGAAAACATCTAGAGTAGATTAAGGGGAATTCGGAAAAATATCAGCAGAGGCAGGCAAACAGGGGAACTCTCATCCATCTCATCTTTAAAGTAATCAGGAAACGTTTCAAGAGAAATTGAGGGTGAGACAGTTAGGTTTCAGAAGAGGCAGAGAAAAGGCATTGTGAGTTAGACCTGTGTTAAGAAGTGTAAAACAGCAACTTTGCTTGGCAAGAAAAATTGCTGAGTTGAGAGGACTGGAGCACTTTGTAGTGGAAAACCAACAAGGTAACACTGGACAGACTTGCTGCACTCAAACAAGTTTCACAAGGGCTTCCGTTATTGACTCTGCTCTTAGTCAAGCTTGCGCTTAATCTTTCCTCACTTGTTAGGATCTTGCATCATACCCCTGAGGAAGCCTATGGTGAAACGCGTAGGGTTTGTGTTTCCATCCTTAGTGAACCTTTGAAGGATCCGTAGAGAGGATACAACTCCACTCTGCTATCCAGATTGAGATGCTCACAATACCTTGCACTGACATTGATCATGTGAGCACGGTGAGCACGCAGACCAGGAAGTGCCAGGACAGACGGAGGAACTCGCTCGTGGTGAATAGCTGCTGAAACTGGTGCAGCGGTGCCGCTCAGAAACAGCACAAACCCAAACATCAGAGCCGTGGAGGCCACAAGACCGGAGGAATATCCTGTGGGTTACACAGCTCCAAAAGGTAGCACTGGAACTCCTAAGCCGTGCAGAGGGCAACTACACCCTATAAAATGTACTGTATGAGCTAACATATTGACCCTATGCGGATGTCCTAATTATCCAAAGGACAAACATTTTTGGGGTGAGAGACTATACAATATATCTGTTTGTCAACATTTAAGGTGCACCTTTAAACCTTTTCAATTTGAGGATCTATCTACAGATTTTCCTGTTGGCCACAATCCTAGGAAGGAATTATACTTTGCAGAGTATACACATCTTGCATATACTCCTATATTCTAGGCGCATACCTAATCTCCAAGTATTATATTATACAATACTATGACTACCACCTTATAATTCTCTCAGTGATATAAGAAATATATATCTCTATCACCTTTAGACCACATGGGACTTTTTTACTTAAGTTTTATTTTGTTTAGACAATGTTGTGTTTTATATAATCCTTATACTGAACTATTTTCAAGTATATAGGAATCTTAAATAAATGTGTAATTTTTCGGACCATTGGTCTTGAGATATATATATATTTTATATATGATATATATTTTGGATATATCTATATATATATACACATACATATCATACATATCCATCACACAGATCCCTGTTCCGCCTCCGCCCACAAGCCCCGCCTACCAGAGCACAAGCTTGATGGGCAAGAACATGAAAAGCAGCCGCTTGGTAAAGCGAGAGGTGAGCATCAGCAAGCACCAGCGCTGGAGAGCACAGCCACTCTCAACTATGAACTCAGCCTTAGAAGTCTGGAGCTGCACATCCTCAGCTCATTTACAGTACAGTGAGTCACTTACACGCATACTAAGTGGGATATAACAATAAATGAGTATTTCCCTGTCTCCGGTGTCCTGAATGAAAGAGCAAATATGCCTATTTGTTTAATACACTATTTGAGGGGGACTAATCATTCATCAATTTTTATAAAAAGTTATAAAATTATGTTATGGTTGTTTTCTATGTTCCTATCTGACCTATACACACAGCACATTTCAGAGCACTAGGAGCTTTCTAACAAAAGGTATAGTAGCTCACAGCTGCTTTAATTCCTTAAGCACTGAACTTAAACATTTTTACTCTCACCACCTTATACTGTACCTGGTGCGAGCAACACAGAACCCCTACACTTGGTTCTGGGGGTTTGGGCATATACAGGGGGACCCTGAAATGTGATTTCCCCCTGCCCGGTCTTACTGTTCTGGTCTGTGCTGAAGCAGGCAGATCTGGCAATGAGCCGCTAACTGCTTCCTAGGGAGGATTTTGTCCGGTGGTCTGTGTCTTCATGTCTCCAGGGATCTGGTAGCATTCCTGGGTAAATGCCTCGGGGTAACCAGCAGTCTGGTCCCCTTCTACCAAAAAACACCCTGAAAATATTTTACCGTAAAATCATCCCTGAAACTCATGCCCTGCAAATCTCCACTGGTTGTTACTTCTGGAACAGTAAAACACACGTTCTGTACATCTTTATTGAAATACAGTGCACATGCCATAACTAGGTTGCAGAGCTGACACTTCAAACACCCCAAAATGGCTCAGGGGCACCCAGCTGGGCATAATACCTTTATTATTGGCCTGGGTACCCCCTCACCGTCACAGTGGGGAAGAGAGAGGCAAGGGAGAGGGGGGGATTTGGAGGAGTGGAAGTAGGTGGGTGGAGGATAGATTGGGGACAGAAGTGGGGGAACAGTGATTTTAACTACAAACTAAACAAAAAGCAAATAATTACCTCAGCACAAGCTACAATATACAAGTGGTGGAAGAAATATTACTTTGTTGCAAGCAACTAAAGTTACCAGTTGGGGGGCGTGTCCAGGACGCCGACAAGGATGGTCGTGTGCGAGAGGAGCTCCACAGACCCTCGCATATTAGCAGTACTATACGCACTTTCCCCCCCCCCCTCAAATTTACGAACACCATAACGCTCTTTTTAAGCCACACCATCAGCAGCAATGACGGGCAGACCGAAAGCCCAAATGGCTCATGGAGTCTCGAAATTCTTCTCTCCTTCACAACGGAGCTCGGAGGCAGCATCTAAAAATCAAGATGGCGCCGGCTCAACCAGCGCACGCGGCACCAAACATGCGGCACCAGATAGAGATCGAGCCGAGGAGCCCCTGCCACCAGAAAAAGGGCTAACCAGAGAATACATGCAGGAGCTTATGGCTTCCATGCTGGATAAACTCCACACCTCACTACAAGCAGACCTGCGAGCTGCAGTCACAGAACTCAAGCAGGACATCACGGGCCTCACAGAGGGCACCACGGCCTAAGAGACCAAAATGGCTGAAACCCTGCAGTCTCAAGAAGCGGCAGACAATGAGATCTACCGGCTGGGCGCAGAGATTTGCAGTCTGAGAGACAGTCTAGAGGACCAGGAGAACCGCGACAGGCGTCAAAATATCAGGATCTGCGGTATACCGGAATCGGTTCCTCCTGGTCAAATAAAATCATACCTCCTAGACTTCTTCACCTCGGTGTGCGGAGATCTCGACCACAAGGATCTGGAAATGGACAGAATCCACCGCGCACTGGGACCGCAGTCCGAGGACCCTAACCGGACCAGAGACGTAATCATCCGCCTCCACAGATACTCCATGTGACGGTAACTTTGTGACAGGCTATTAATAATACACACCAAAAAATATAACTGGGTTGAACTGAACGAGGCTTAGATATGATAAAATATAATGTATTCCTTGAAAAAGGTGAACACCTGAGATTATACAAATAACAGTCAAAATATAGGCACTTACTTAAAGGTTAGGACAAGAAAGCCATCAGGATACAGGATGGGCCATTTCTTCCTTAATTCAGGTTCTGATGTGGACATCACGACAATACATGAAGACAATTGAGTAAGGGGTGACTGACTTATATACCATTTCAGCCCTTTACTCTTAACCCTAGGTGCCGAGCTGGCTAGGAAAATCTCTTTGAAGTAGATTTTAAGTGTGAAGCATGACACTCACAAACCACTCAACTTCCTTTGTTCCTGACCCTAGTATAAACAATCAGGGCAGTTAACTTTTGATCACCGGGCTATGCTAAATCTTCAGGATGCTCTTCCTGCCCTATTATCACAGCAGATGGAGTTTGCATTTTCAGAGCAGATCCAAAATCCCATATACACTTTAATATCTTCACATATTAATAAATTCCGTTCTGGTGGGTCCAAATCTGCCAGTTTTTAATGCCTACAGTGACCCTACATATTGGCCAAATTTCAACACTCTGCGACCTCCACAACCCGGAGATACAGAAATGCACTTAAACACATTTTTAAAATACAGGATTCGTCCCTTTAAAAATGAATCTCTGCTTTTCACTCTTTCCCCATTGAAATCAACGGGGTCCGCCGCCATAGCGTTGAATGGCGGGCTCCGCAGTTGCCGTCAATGGGGTTTCCCGCCATAGGCTTTCAATGGGGGAACCGCCGCCATTGAAGCCTATGGGAAAAACCACAAATCTTTACATTCGCCCACACTCCGTCTGGTTGATCGGAGGGGGCTGGGAAAGCCATGCATTAAAGCCGGAACCTTGGCGACATGCCACCCAAATCCCATCCCTCTGGTCATTTCAGAACTGGAGATATGGACTTACATTTTTCATCGTTTCACACTTAATCGTTTTTACGCCAAGTGGCTTTTCCCCATTGGAATCAATGGCCGGCGCCGCCATTGACAATGCATGGCGCATGCCGCCATTAGATTCAATGGGACCTCCGCTCCGCCATTGAAGTCAATGGCGCGACCCTCCTTCTCTGCTCGACCCCTTACGGGGGTCTCTCATTCCTGGACCCGATGTGGATCGTGTGGGGGTTCCTAGGAGCAAAAAGAACTTTATTCCCAGGGGCCATAGAACCTAATATTCCCACACCAATTGTCTTTGAACTTGACCGAAGTGATTAAACTCTTTTCAAAGACATTGTATCCGCTTTTGCGGTCTGTGGTTTGGATGGCTGCCAACCTGTTCCTCGAGGCCAGCGTTGAGGAATCTCCATTGAAGTCAATGAGCCCATTGACTTACAATGGGAAACCGCCGCTCCTTCTCTCGGACGCCACCTGCTGGTAGTCGCTGGAAAACAGGTCCAAAACCGCTACTTCTGCCATTAGAACGCATGGAGGCTCAATGGCAACCTATGGAAGGCTGCAAAATGGAGCCTGAAAAGGCGGGAAAAGGGAACAAAGGGCTATAATCACTAAATTAACATTAACCCCTTCCCTCCCGCATCAACCCTAGTGTATGTGTGAGTGCAAACACCAGGATAACACAATACATTTATATAGGGGAATAAACATTTGGATACAAGGCAAAAAAAACACATTACTGGACCTCAGTCCAGTTAACCCCTTGCATCCCAGGTGAGAGTAGAGGGTGGCCAAATGGGGTGTAACCCCTTTAATCCCAGGCCAAATCCTCTCTCTCATGACACTCCATCAAGGAGAAAATACTGGTGGCCTGCAGAGCACAAGAGCCCATCAAATTTAAGGACGACCCCCTACAAATATACAATGACCTATCTAAAGTCACGGTCAATCGCCGCAGAGAAATCAAACCTCTGACCATCCTACTGCGTGACAACAAAGTCAAATATAAGTGGGGGTTCCCGTTCAAGCTCATAGTGCAGAAGAACGGCAAATTCCTTACGATAAGGCACCCAGAGGATATGGCACAATTTGCCAGGGCACTGGGCCTGAGCCCACCCTCCGACTGGAACACTGGCCCCTCCAGACCTCAAAGATCGGATACAGCGGAGCCACCGGTCAGAGCCTCTGAGAGGCTAGCGGGACAAAAACAGCAGCGAACCAAATAAAAAAGCTGCTCCCCTGACGTCCAAGTTTATCCCTACATCCAACTCCTAACCGGTTATCTTGTTAATTGTTCATAATATAGCCCCGTCGTCCAAAACAACCCTGGGAATCCAAGGGAAGCCAATCAGTGGACCCCTGAAGAGGACGGAAAACCTGGCGGAGGATACAGACAACGTACTGCCGGATGATATATCAACCAGTGGCCGTTCCAAGAAGAAACACAGCTACTAAGGGAGAACCCCGCATCAACATCTTACCTCGACATCAGCTGCAGACGACATCCACATCACAAGCAGTTCCCGAGGCCTCGGAGCTGACAGCGAGCAGGCGATCCTGGGAGGCGCAACCCTCCGGCTTGATACGACGGGAGAGGGGGATGGAGGTATCGAGGTGGAGGACACATCCTTCCTCTCTCTCCCTCTCTCGCCCCTTCTCCGATACGCACGGCGGAGCCCCCGGAGAGGGCCTTTTTACATCGGAGCCTCTAAAGCTAAGGGCGTGTAGTAGGACCTGAAATCCTACCCCCCAGGTGGGGAGCTGGACACATCGGCAACCGTGAGTATATGCATTACCGCAATCCAGCCCGACCCACGCGGCTGTAATACTGACGCGCAGGTAGGCCTTGCTGCGCTGGTGGGTAGAACTACCATCATTGCTCTAAGTCCGGATCGAATCCCCCGAGACATCAGTTGGCCAGAAAGCAGGCCCAATAATGACCACAGTTAATGTAACCAGGCTACGCAACACGTTGACCTGTGGAGAGCTGCCAGGACTAGGATATTAGCCATAGACACTCCCGCAAAGAGACGCCGATCATTATATATAGTTATACATTAATGTGGATACTCCCACCCTCTGTGTCCCCCCGCTCCCCCCACAAGAGATAGGTCTAAGCTCCAGGACACTCATGATACAGCGCACATCGCTGGGGACATTGAAGGCAAAAACAGCAGCTTCACCCTGACCCAACCCCCCCCCCCCCCATTCCCCTCTCCTCTTTGCACTAACCATAGAACCCCTGGCGTCCACAATTCAAAATAATGTAGACATCCAAGGAATAGAAATTGGACATACGCAATATAAGATATCCCTGTTCGCAGACGATATCATCTTAACGCTCTCCAAACCCCAAATTTCCCTCCCCAATCTCCAAAAAGAACTCCTAGACTTCGGAAGAATATCAGGATACAAAATTAATAGTGACAAATCCGAAGCGTTGAATCTAAACCTGCCAGAGGTGAAATTTCTAAAGCTAAATTTTAACTACCGGTGGAGTTCCTCTTATATCAAATATTTGGGAGTGAAGGTATCGAGGAACTACCAATCTTTATATCAACATAATTACCTGGCCCTATTTCGGAAAATTAAACAGGACCTAGATAAATGGGGAGGATACCAAATAGCATTGGATCGGGAGAATGATCTCTGTGAAAATGAATATACTCCCCAGATTGTTATATTACTTCCAGACTCTTCCGGTCCACATCCCTGGCTCAGAATTGAAGAATATCCAAAATCAAATCTTTCATTTTATTTGGCAGGGTAAAAAATCCAGAATCGCCAGGGCAGTTTTGCTTGCTTCAAGGGGGAGAGGGGGTCTTGGAGTCCCAGATATTACAAGATACTATCAAGCCACTCAGCTGCAACAGATAGTAGTTTGGAATGCAGACCCAGGCCAATATTGCTGGCTGGACATAGAAACGCAATACGCCGGCACACCTTCTCTGCCAGCATGCCTTTGGTCCCTGAGCAGGGAAGATATGCAGAACAGTAAATTCAAATTAGGACCAATGAGACACACGTGGGAGACCTGGACAAAATGCAAATTTAAATTCAAGCTCACGACCTCTAAATCCCAACTCATCCCAATTATTAAAAACTCCAAATTTCCACCTGGCTGTGAGCCCAGACAATTCGACCAATTTACGGTTAAAAATATTAGGGCGGTTGCTGACTTCCTGAGTTTAGGGCAGTTCCTGAGTTATCAAAGATTACAAAATAAATATGAAATAGGACTGAACGTCTTCAAATACCTCCAAATTCGACACTTTATTCAAACACTATCCCCAACATTGGAATTTCCCCCTCTCACTAGTTTTGAACGGCTGTGCAAGGAAACAGCCCACCAAAAAGGTCTTATAACACAAATTTATGCAGAACTGGAGAGGGCGACAGACGCCCCCATCCATGACTACATGCTTAATTGGGCAGCAGAACTGAATATAGTTATAGACCGAGGACTGGGAAAGTATTTGGGAATCAGCCTCAGGAACTTCCATATGTACCACAATCAAGGAAAATATCTACAAAATATTGTTTCGCTGGTATTTTACCCCAGTCAGAATAAATCAAATCTACCCTCCGATTTATGCTGGAGAGGCTGCAGACAAAAAGGGAGACATGGCCCATATCTGGTGGTCATGTCCAGAAATTCAGAAATATTGGGAAACCATACAAACTATAAAAAAAAGAGGTCACAGACCTCACAATACCCATTGACCTGCTGACCTACTTATTGGCCAGGCCAATAGAGAACATTGACCGCCCAATAAGAAAATGAATCTCCTTCATTAGCCAATTAGTCTCACGGCGGCTAGATGTGCGGTGGCAGCCTCAGGGAAGAAGGTGTCTCCCCCTCCTAAGCAAACAGTAAAGAAAAGAATCCAAGAGGTAATGTTGATGGAGAAGCGATCAGCCTTCTTGAAAAGAACAACGGTATCCTTCTATAAAGTACGGGAACCATGGCTGACCCAAACAGCAGATTAAAACTGGCCCACCCCCAATAAGCAATAGACGAGACATGGGAGGAATCCCTCACGGGAAACTGAGGACGGGACCTTCCCTCCCCCCAGCTGAGAGACACTGCATACAGGAGGCATGGAGGTGCAGCTGTGAGACTGCATGCAGAGGAGCGGAAGTGCAGCTGTGAGAGCTTGCATATGTTGCTAAGCTGTGAGCTGTGTGAGGAGAGGAGCGAACTGGTAACAGTTTAATTTTCAATTCTCGCGTCCCCTGCATCTCTTAAAGGTGAGTTGGCAAATTGCCAAACATTCCAGGCATTACTGAATGGTTAAAATTCCTGCCATTATTTAAATCCCTGCACTCTGATTGGTTAATGCCCGGAATTTTAACCAATCAGAGTGCGGGGATTTAAATAATGGCAGGAATTTTAGAGCTTTAGCCTATAATAATAATATTTAAATCAGCACAGGTTAATCTGGAGCTGAAGATGTTACAACAGTATATCTGTATGATATATAAATACACAATATAACAACTATAAAATTAAATCTAAATATGAAGAGCATGCGCGATCTATGAATGGGCCACCATGAAAAAACTCCCCACACCGGCATGCAGAAGGTTATCCCAAAGCGCACAGGAAAGCAGAAGAGAAAAGGTAGAAGCGAGGAGCAGACAGTGTCTATAGATCCAATCTAGAAATCACTGACAAACACACCAACAGCTGATTGGTATTTTTAATATAAAAATACAGCTATGTACATCTAATGTAAAATAAAGATTACAAAAAAAAACCTTGTTACTTGGCTTTACATTACAGAAAACTAAGATTGTACGCAGAAAGAAATGTCACTATCACGAGAAGTAGCTCAACAAAAATTAGATATACTGTATTTGTTTAACGTTCGTGATAAAATTACATGCGTCAGTTTATCAGCAATACAAAGCATTTCAACACAAATTAACACTGGCATATAGAAGTTTGTAGAAGTTATGAACCTGGTGTGTTGAACAAAATGTACCTATGATAATTCAAACATAGGTGTGTTAGTCCTATGCCTCAATTGTGTAGTGGGATTTTCTATTAATCCCTACACTTGGTCCTCTGGGAGGGAAGCGGTTAAAGAAACTCGTGATAAAAGGGCATGAGAAATCCTTCAAAAAATGGGAGGAAGCAAAACCCCCAAATTATTTTCACAGTCAATACTGCAATATACAAGCACCATCAGTGATCAAGCTACAATAAACACAATGTGACCATCATTAGCCTCTCAGCCCAAGAATGTACGGACATTAGCTACAGTGAGTGGATTTTAATGTTATTTTAAGCATTGTGATGGGGGGGGGGGGGGGGGAGAGAGGTGGAACTGCCTTATAAAACCATTACACACCCAATAACCTATTTGAGAAATTTTAATTAAAGCATATACATTGTGTGGCAGTTAAATTCACCATATGATATATTTTGGACATTATAAACATCTTTATACCTCTGAGAAATTCTAAATATTTATATTTGTTAAATTAGTGTCATCCATTAATGAATAAAAAGCAAAAATACAACTTAATTTCTCTAGTTTTCAATCACATTGATCTTAAAAGAATTTTAAGCATGTTTGTAGTAATACATCAGTATTATAACTACAGTCTGCATTGATGCTGCATAAAAGGACATTAACGTATGAATGTGTATGACTGTGGTAGTGTAATTAAAGGAGGAGAAAAAAAAAAAAAAGTGTCTGTTTCTACAGTAACCAAACTTATTGGCAGAGGTTTACAGACTTCACCCGATTGTGATAACACGATTTATGGATCTTACTCTACAGGGAAATAAGCTTTTGCCATTTGTAAAATTACAGTCATCTTTAACCTTTGAGTGTATAAAGAACGTATTATCTGCAGTTCAAAGCTACAAAAAGGCCATCTGCTACAGGGAATCATGCAACAGCTTGAGGCTATGACATTACAATGAACAATTGTCCATAATATTTGCATTTCTTTTTAGCCGTTACCGACACATTTTTGAGCCACGGATCAGCCAGGTTTAAAACCCCAACGACAACAGTTAAAAATCTGAGATTTAGAGGTTCTAGGTTTTAAAAAAAAATGCTTAAAAATGGGAAGGAATGCTTATTTTTTTTCCCTCTGCAAGATGCAACAGCAAGACTCACATTAGTGCGAGACGGCACTTGAACCTCATCACTCCGGCGTTTCCAATGTTATTAATGCTGGCACCCCATGTAGCTGACGCAGTGTAGCATTAGCGGCACGACTGCAAAAGTTCCCACAAAGCATTGTTGACGTTGGAAAATATTTAAGGAGAGGGCATCTGTTCTCCAACAGGACCACAGCAACCACCCACCTCTGCAATAGCAAAATCCCTATTGACAAAGATTTCAGACATCAAAAAAAGGTCCAAAGTATTTAAGGAAGAATGGGGAATGTGGTGGGATTGCACCTTTAAAAATATTCTGCATTGTAAGATGTAAGAAATGGTGTAATGACAGCATGTAGAAAGAATACAAAGTATTTAGTTAAATTATACAATATATACATTCACAATATTGGCAAAAGTGTCTGTAATAACACTGTTAAACACCATTTTTACAAGCTTTAACCGGTTTAAGTTTTCCTCATCACGTGTATACAAAGTACTTCACTTCGGACTTACAGTTTGGCCTTTTTCTGATACAGTATAACAGAGTAAACTAGATTCACAGTTCTTTTTACATTCAATTGGAAAAGAAATGGAGAATGTGAAATTCAATGAAAATCTGTTCAGAGTGCAGTTAAAACACACAAAAACCATCTTAAAACAAGATCTTCCAGCTGATTTCCATAGAAGGTCTGATTAGCACAGTCCTAACTTCCTCTTCTGTTGGAAATAGGCATCAAATCTTGCCATTGCGTATTCCTAGAGAAAAAGTAAATGTCAAATTATAAATGCACAACTCTAATGCAAAGTCTAAGAGGCCCCATTGGTATTTGCGATGTCTAGCGTTTACGTATGCTGCGATACCGTTTCATATTAGAGGTTATTTAACGGATGAAATTGCAGTGCCCAGAGCTTTCCAAACACTGAATGTCTGACTACATTTGAAGAGACCCCCAAGTTAAGAATTCAAACAATACTCACCATGTATCCAAACTCAATGGAGGAAATTTTAGCCTGTACAATGGACCACAGACTCCAGAATAGATGGGAAGCAAGAGCAAACCTAGACAGGAAAAGAGTATATTAGTGTATAGAATGTTATGCTGACATTCTATACAAAGGTAACCCAAACATCCTCATCAGGGAGATTCACTAATGTATCACCTGTAGGACCCCCCCCCAAAAAAACCTGTGACAAAATGGGCAGCAGGGCTCCCGAACTAAAGGTCTAGCTCTGACCTGTTGCCCATTCTCATCAGATTATTATGTGGGAGATCGGGGGTTAATGTTAGGCACACATGAAATGCCTGGGTAACAATATCTTGGGGCTTTAAACAGTGATAGGTAGCCGTGAGGTTGTGGCCATTCAAAGGTTAACCTGCACTGCTATTGCGTAAGGAGTAGATTAAATCACTGCGATTGTATCAAGAGCCTGCAATTATGCGCTATGGACATGGAACCCATTGCTCAATTGCGGAGAGGCCTTTTATTACTAAGTCAGAGCTTTGTTCGACAGTGCGGCACCAGGTGCTGCGGGAAGCCTCTGATTTTCCCTGGCTATATGCGGCAGAGTAAAAGCCTGGTTGCTGCCAACATGATTGGGACACTCCCCTGGGTGGGTGTTGCGGATGTAACCCTGCCAACTCTTGCAATTGGCTGTTTCTTCCAGTTTTTGTGAAGGTGAGCCTGGTTTCTATTACTGGCTAGCTGAGCCAGTGTCGTGTGTGTGTGTTGGGGGAAAGTCTTTGACTGGAGACTTCGCGTCCCCCTGTGGATATACATGCAGGTCGAGTCTCGCACTCTTGTGGATGACAGCCAACTTTTAGTAGTAAGCGTCGGCAGCGTCCAGGTTTCCTGCAAAGGGAAGTGGCTTGGGGCACCCAATTTTAGGTTGGCAGTCCTCACCACACAGGGTGGAGTAGCTATGAGGCTACTTAAGTGAAAAGTATTAAATGAGCAAGTGCAGAGCACCTTCCCTACTTTGTACATTATAAAAGAACCACGATTTCCATTGGTACTGTGTGAGGCGAGCAAGATAAATCACACAGACCTGTTAACTTCAATCAGCATTTCATTCTCCATTTTGCTTCTTTCTTCAGTGCTGATGTTCTCAAACCCAGGTTGAAACTCTGCCATGTAGCTGGAGATGAAATGAATCTGGAAAATACAGAAACCATGCTAGTTTGCCAATCAGTTATATTTAGAATGGGTCATCTGTAAGCATGGCTTTAAATAAAATAAAATAAATGAATTAACACCCAGCACAACTTTAGTGTCGTGTTACGATTGTGGAACGTCACTGCACAACCACTTATTTATTCTATTTAGAGATTACAGAAGAGGGTTATGTCACTTAAGGGGTCAGTCCCACCTATGTCCAACGTGTACTAATGGCAGTGATAGGTTTAAGGCATCACATCTGGGTGATCAATGCTTTTCATTACCAACATCTGACACGTGTAAGTACTGACAAGTACGCTCAAAACATTTTTTAGTCAGTTTATAAACATAGGAATTCAAAAATCGGTTTGATTTCCTCTGGCTGTTGTGCTAAACACCGACATCGGACAGATCTTGCATTGACGAACATTTCCCCATTCAGAGGCACCATGGAAATTAAAGGTCATTAATATTCAAAAAGAAATAGACTAAGATTTGCTACTGGCACGGTTAGATTGGTTTAGGAAAACTAAAATAACTAAAAACTTTAATACTAAATACTTTACAAAAGGTTGTTTTCTGGGCAGCTATGTGGGTTTGCACTTTTAAAATGGCACTTTCCGCTCGATCGTGAAATGTTTCACCCATGTTTGGGTTTCATGAACCGACCCCGAAGCCCCGCTCTCAAATTCACATTTTACTGCGGTGTGATATTCCTGCCGTGTGATCGAGCTCACGCACATACCTGCTGCTTTCTAGTGGGGTACTTTGTAAAGCTGGCTTTGAAAAAGGGGAATTGTTCATAGGTGTAATCATACATCCATTCACAGAAATGATTTCCAATGTCAAACCCCCTAGAGTAAAGAAATGGTTCATTTAGTTCACCTCGAACACAATATCACATTACAAGACAATATAAAAGGAGACAGGCCCCTTCCGCAATATACTAGACATTTGGGTGTGTCTGTAAACAGAGGATCAGGCAGAGGTTACTGGGAGAAGAAATAGCAACTGCAAAGTCTCCATGATACAGCGGACAATCTTTATAACAAAATTGTTTAGAAGCCAGGAGACTGATGAGGTTCCTGGAAAGGATGTAAAGAGGCCAATTGCAGGCCCAAATTTATAAGAAGGGGTTTGCCGTTTGTTTAAGGCTGCATTGCACCTTTAAGGGGTTTCTTTTTAACATGTGCCCTACAACCAAAACAAATGTACTGAAATTTATGATGAGCTAGTTGTGGTCTCAGATGTGCTGTAACAAAAACGAAGGTGGCTTTACTCCTTCAAGCAAGAACGCATTGCTCTGCTAGTCTCTCAGTGACGTGCTTAATGAGAGAACAAAATGTTATTATATCCCCAACAGAACAAAGTGTTGTGATGGCCGAAACAGTGGAACACAAGCATGATAAATCAATGGGCGCTTCTGTTTCAAATGTGTGCTGATCAGGCATACTACTGACAGGTTGTAAATCATCTCACGGAATGTGCAGGGTCATCAGATCTACCATCAGTCATCAAGAGCTTGAGCTACTTCCTTGTATTATGTAGGCAGAGTGGTTTATTGCAAACCTATTTTGATAAACTGCTGGATGAAGCCCTCCCCAACGATCTTCTAGGTACCGCGATTTAAGGTTTTTGCCACATTGCTCACACATTCTAATTTCATCCTCGCTCCTGTCGTCTTGCTCTTTTGGCATCTGTTGGAATCCAGCAGATTATCATCTTTGTTCAACGATTGTCATTTGCTCTTGCGATATGTTCAGGTCACGTATTTAAAAGAAAGTCTTCAGCCTTGTGATGTCAGACACTTGTTTGCTTCTGAATCCATTCACTATTTTTCATGTCTCTTCCAGTAACACACAGCATACATCTCAATACTTGAGTTGTCTGATGCGTCAGAAGTGTGTCTCAACACACACCACACACACACCGAGTAACTGCTCCATTAACCCTAGCAAACTGAATGTCAATGGAGTAACCTAACACCCATTTATCTACATCCCACAACAGCCTCCATGTTCAGCACAGGCAGACATGACCGTAACCCCTGTACCTGTAATTGTAGCTGCTGTACTCAAAGTCTATCAGCATGAGTTTCTGATTCTCACAATTCTCCCTTCCCTCCAGCAGAAGGATGTTACCTGCAAGGACGAGCAATAAGGTCAAAACAGCTTTGTATAGCTGTAGCAATCAAGTGCAGTTTCAGTCGTTTGTGAATTCAATAAGAAAGATGTCTGAACATTTTTGTTTACATAGGAACAGTGGTGAAAGGCTGATACTACATTGTGCCAAAGTGCCCTTCCTAATGTCACAAGCTTACAATCTTTCTTTAAGAAAATCTCCTATTTATTAAGTATGGCTTAAAAAAAAAATCTGAAAAACCTTTTCTGCATTTTATAAATCTAGACCAGTCACATTACCACTATTTTTTTAATCACTTCACCCCTGCATATTGTGCTAATGCACTATACTGTAAATCAAAGTAGAACATTGGAGAAAGAATCCCTGACCTTTAGTCTTCCATGGCAAGTTATAAACAGATCACTCCTAGCATCCTGACCCAGCTCAAACAGAGGAGTCCAGTGGATAAAACCAGACCGTTTCATAGCTTTGAACGTCATTGGCTGGGCTGTACAAGCTGTGTGATGCAGCAGAAGCTCTATGGCAGGCCCAAAGTCAGAGTAGGTTGGAGGTGAATTCTTAAATCCGACTGCAAGACTCGGGCCGCATCAGAGGGGCGGTAGGGAAAAAGCAGCCTACGGCCCAAGTGATTTGCAGTCACTATAATTCCCTCGCCAACCCCCACCCACCTCTTCCTCCTGGCCAAACACCCTCCTTCAAGGTCTGCATGCGGCCTGTGTGGTTGAAAGGCCTGCTTTAGGGAATTCTTGAAATATAGATAGGAAGCTCAAACCAACATGCCATGCCCACTGTGCTTATTTGCATGTCACTATCCAGAATCTTTATCTGCAGCTTAACCACTGTGTGTGACAAATGGAATGAATGAGGCAGGTTTTGGGACCCATGAAAGACATGCAGACACTCGTGGCTTCTTCCTGTTGTACTTTGCACGGTGGAGGTTTGCCATCACCCTTGTCCACCAAAACCTGCCAGTGTCTAAGATGCACTCTTGATTCTTACCTTCTTGACAATCATTGTGGCAAAACACAACAGGGGAAGGCGTTGCCTCCAGCAAACACCTGAAAGCAGTAAGATAAGAACTTTAAATATACTTAATACTCAGTCAGAACAGCTGGTAAGACAGCTGGTCATTTGCAGGAGGATTTATGACGACGACTCAGGGACGGCTGCAGTGCATGGAGATTCATTACATACAACCCGTCCCAATTCCGTGCAGTGTAAAAATGATAGGTTTGAGCTATTTCAGGTGACATTGGATGCATAATGAATCTCTCAGCACTGCAGTCTCCAGTGTTACAAATTACATCACAGAGCAAAGATGGCATCCTTATAAGGAAGAAAAAAAAATGGAGAACCTCAATCTTTATTAACATTTAATAAGGCTCCTATTGTGATTATATATATATCCATGCATTTTGCTTCCAGAGGAGCATGCAACAGAGCGGAAGTCTCCTGGAAAATAATTTCTGCCTTTGGACAAACCCCTGTGGTCAGTCTCAGGGAATGCTGTGGCTTCCCGTTAGTTGACTCCATGGCTATATTTAATTTTGAACCTTGTACTTTGGATAACTCCCACTGGCTGAGAGATTCTTTTTCAGGGCTCAGCGTACCAATGTGACTTGGAAGAAGGAACGGCTCAGTGAGTAAAAACAGGCACTGAGTTGAGGAACCTGGTTCAATTCCCGGTGTCGGCTCCTTCTGACCTTGGGCAAGTCAGTCACTTTATCTCCCTGTGTCTCAGGCACCAAAAACATATTGTAAGCTCCACAGGAACCTGTGTCTGCAAAATGTATCTGTAAAGCGCTATGTAAAACTAGCAGCGCTATACAAGAACATGTTTAAAATCCAAGTCTCTCCTGGGACCAGAGTTTAAATCGACATGTTTAAGGGGTCACATCTGAGTGATTGATGCCTTTACCCACATTTGACACCTTTAAACTTTAAGGATATAAAAAATAGAAAAATATAAGTAGTCTGTAAACAGAATGAGCTGTGACTGCGAGGGGCTTGATTTCCCGGACCGCCACCGTTTGTCAGATGTCACTGTTTTCAGCAAGAGTTTTTTGCAGCAAAATAGTTATTGGCTCTCCGAAAAGAACAGGGTGGGATAAGGGTAAAGAAAACAATGGGCTGCCAAACACCACCCATTTAGAAGCCTCGAAGTAATACAATTTATAAATTACTCCCCCCACAAAAACAAAAATCCATCAAATCAAACAAATATTTGCTAGTATCATGGATACATCCATTTAAGGAAGGAAATTTGACTCATTCTACGCGAGTATGTTGCAGGCCCTTCTGGCAGCCAAGGTGTTAAATGTTACCGCTTACCTCAGATACGCCATTTCCTTTGGGAGATTGTAGCTTAAAAACTTATTCAGCTTTCTGGCGTGCGATTCCCTTGTGAATTTAATTTTTAACACCTGCTTCAGGTACCTTAAAAAGCAAAAACGCAGAAGTACATTTAATAATTGCTAATTATAATAATGTGTGTACACACATATATACATACACACACTTGAAATGGGGTGTTCGTAGTCCAATAAATGCGCACCTTCAAGATAAGTAAACTATTTTATTACTCTTACTTTGACACAAAAAGAAAACAAGGAACGTACTTTTCCATTGTCCCAAAGAGCCACTTGGGTTCCTTGTTGAATGGCATGCTCATGCCATGAAATCGGGCCATTTTCTCTGCTATTTCTGCAGATGTGCCAGGCAAACTCAGCTCTTCTGTGTCCAGCTTTCGACTCTAAAGAAAAAAACAAAAAAAAAACCACACATTGATCTCAGAGATATGCTTCATTCTTAAGGCTCCAACTAATGTCGATAACTGCAGAACCCCTTAAGGTTAAAAGTATCCTGGTTATTTCATCATCTCGGCCCCAAGTGGGACTGATCCTTCACCCGTTAAATAGGTCACTGTCATTAGGACACTTTGTATGTGGGACTCAACTTTGCCCTACAGGAAGGGCAGATTGACCAGACATTAATCTAAAGACAAATAACTTTCTATTTCAGTTGGCGTTTGACTATACTGTAGGTGGTAGCCTCTCTCTATTCCCCCTCTCTAGAATTCCTTAGCACACACAGACTCTCCACAAGCACTGACATCTACCACCCCCCTATAACCCTATTGGGACCAACTGGATCAAACTCCCTGTTAACACCACGTAACATCCGCAACCCCAACCCTTAAATGGGAGCAGCTGTGTAGTTGGACCATACTCCAACCTGCGGCATAATTTGTCAAACAATGAGCAACCATTTTACCTTGTGTTCCAACATCGCCCCTTATTCCCTCTCGCGAGCAGGGTCCTCATTACCTTTTGCATCGGTTTGCCCTTATTTGGTATGTCATTATATGTAATATACATAAATCTGTATCCCCATTTGTAACACGCTGCGGAAGATGTTGGCACTTAAAAACAAACTAACTGACCAGCCAATGACCGTTTCATAGTAAGAAACTCACAGTCATTGTGCATCAGCTGTTCATACAACAAGCCAAGTTGTGTGCCACCGCAGAGCCAATCCGCCCCTACACGGCGACAGTGATGAGACTCACCGGGATAAACTGCTCCAGGCGTCCTTGTGGGAAGATCCCATACAACTTGGGACCCAGAGATCTCTCTGCCAGGATCGCAAACATGACGCTCTCCATCACCATAGCTTCTGCACCCTGCATGGAAACAAAGGGCAGTGGTAGGATTAAAGGCGGAAGCCATTTAAACCTGCTTTGCTGGTAGTCAAGGGGTTAAACACAAAAAAAGTCGAGATGACCCTTTTAATTGTACGAAGCAGCGGGTAGGCTGTGACTGGTGACAGCCAAGTTGTTCAATGAGGCTGTTAGGCCTCTTATCATAATCCAGAGAGCAGCTGAAAGGACATGTCAGCCTAATGATGCACAGGGCAATTGTCCTTATGATAAGCATGGAGATTACCTGGAGACTAAAGAGAATGCGAGAAAGCAAACAATGCGTACTCAAAGCAGATCTAGTTAGAACCAGTAAGAAAAATAGATATACTAATTGTCCCCTCATTGTATATTTAGTCAGACCTGCACACAAAGTATATGGAGTAAACCTTTGGCTTGTTTTATAGTTGGCGCGCTCGCGTGTGCTAATGCTTGTGCATCACACTGTGTGTACGGTTCGTGCATCATACGGTGTGTACGGTTCATGCGGTGAGCGACAGGTGGGCGTGGCTATGACGTCACACCCAGCTCCCGTAAAAAGCAGTGCTGAGACTACACCACCTAATGTATTTCAGTCATTAAATGAAAAGACGAATTGTGGAAATATTCTGACACTTATATTACAGTTGGGACACAGTGCAGTGATATCATTGTCACCTGGATGTGAATGCCACTAGATTTTAAAGAGAAGCTGCACTGAAAAGGAAGGAATTGGATTCCATAATTTACAGTGACAACACACAGGCATTATATCAATAAAGCAATAAATCCAACAGCGTTCTCTTTTTTTAAATAGAGTAATTGCTGCCCCACTGATTGGATAATAGAGCGTGACGTGCAACGGCAACAGCGTGAAGACACAGTCTTTCCTCCGATCTGCCGGCTCAACGCTCACTGCCGTGCGTGCGCCTGAAGTATAGAATGCCAGGCCTGGATACAGGCAATTGTAATTGACGCGCACGCACTATATTACACGCCTTGGGCAGCAAAAAGTTCATTGGTGTATTTAATGTGTAGACACACACACACTCTATAGGTAGGTTACATTGGTCCTACGCACTATTGCCAAAGTACAGTACTATTCTTCAGGGTTTTTCCACTGAACTCATGCATTTGCCAAATATTCTCCTTGGTTTCATGTGGCCATCCCAGAAAATGTTGCATAACTTGGTTTGCAGCCAAGCAGCAAAATGCAAATAATGTGGCAGTGCGTGATTTTGCAACAAAGTGAATGCTTTAAGTGCCAAGGCTCCTCGTGCTTCATCAACCGTTGTGTTTTCGGATATGCTAACAAAGACGGATACAAATAGAAGGCATTGCTGCTCAACTTTATTAGACCCATAAAATGCCGAGTATGGTTTCAACAGGTTATTTGTAGTTTCAAAAACAAAACAAAAAAACACCCAGTTCCAGATGCATGTATATCTATTTATATATTGCCCACAATGTACTCAGTGCTTTATTAAAAAAAAGACAGTACAGGAAATTAGAATACAATAAGTGCAAACAAAATCAGACAATAGGAAAGGAAATCCATGCCCAAGAGCTTGCAATCTAAGTGGTATGTTGGAAGACAGGTGAGGGAATAAGTGCAGTAGATTGCAGTGAATGGCCACTATGGTTCGTAGGAGTGACTGTAGGTGTGAGACAGTAGCCATTAATCTAGGCCAGGGGTGCGCACATTTATTATAGGCTATTGAAATGCTTCATTTAAGAGGCAAGTTACATGTAAGGTGTGACAAAGGTGGGGAGAGAAGGTGCTTGGTGTATTCTGATTGGAAGGGAGTTTCACAGGTAAGAGGCAGTGATGGAAAAATATTTAATGAAAGAACAGTAGAGGTGAAAGGGGTGGAGAGGAGAGTTAGGAATAGAGCACAGGAGCGGGGGCATAATGAGAGATCAAAATTGATATGTAGGGAGGAGCAGAGACAGCCTTAGGCCTTTATTATACCAAGTGCTGCAAGGCAGCAATGCTATTCTGTGATGTCACCCAGCGCTGCCGCTGAGCAGCATCTTCAGTATACCGGGGAGGGAGAGCAGAGGAGGCGTGGCCGTGAGCGGTTCACCCTCATTGGCTAAACCGCTCACATGACACGGCCGCGGCCATAAAAAAAATCACAGTCTCTTCCCCAGCCGTCCGCTTTGCAGTACAGCACGCGGTCATTGGATGTAAGTTACTTGTTTTGGTGCTGCACGATGCTGCGTGCGTTTTTGGGTATAATCCCGGCCTTAGGGTGCATCCATAGACACTTTGCACGTGCGGAGGCTGAGTGAAAGCGGGTGCTTTCCCTGGCCATGGTACGCGCACCGTCCGTGGGCATTTCTAGGGGCGTGCCAGTGACGTCACGGAGCTGGTTCGCCCTCATTGTGCGAACTGCTCACGTGACTGGCCCGTCGCGCAACGCATGCCCCCTCCCACACGTCGTGTAGACGCGATCACTGCCTTTGGGCAGTCTGATCGCTCAGCGTGCAGACGCGCGCTCGTCCATACCATCGACGCAGCCTTAGAAGGCAAAGAACTTTGTAGCCGATCTGAAATGTTATGGGGAAGCAAATATAGGAATTTAAGGAGATGAGCAGCGACTGTTTTGAGAGAAAGCAAAATTATTCTAAACAGGACAAGTGGGGTGTGCCGAGTTAGATCAGGGAGATGGACACTTGACCAGCATCCAAGCAATTTGAAATACTTTTGTACAAACTAGTTTAATAAACCTGGTGAGTGGAGACTTGGAAAGAGGGTTTGATTTCCTATGGCTTTGTAGCTGCTCCCTTTTGAGAGATATCGTGATCAGCAGGATCCAGTTCCGGTAAAGTGAAAGAATCTCAAAGAGAAGACCTCTTCTTGTACAAGATGAAACCAATGAGTATCGGAATATACTATCTGCCACAGGTGCCCACACCAGCTTTATTCACCCCACTGTCACTTTTTACATTTTGTTTAACTTTGAGATCTTGCCCTTTCCAACTCTATTTTTAAAACCATTTAGGAGATTAGCTTGAAATCACTATCTGGGAGGTTGAAATGTAGCCCTTCCTATAGCCTGGTGAAGGTTGGTTGTTTTTTTTAAACTTAAAAATGTAATAGATTTTTTTCAAAATAAATGTAGTACAGAAAATAAAATAGGGAGGACTAGCATGGAATGGGGTACAGAATGCTTTCAGCAAAAATGTGAAAAAGAAAAAATGTGCACAAGCGCTAAAGACTAAAACACCAGTGTGACAATTGCAAAATATATATATATAAAGGCTGCCTAGTAATACTGTCAGTACTGACAGAGAAAGTGAAAGTGAAAACAAAGAAAAACCTTGCGCCAAAAGTTCATTGGATAATCCTGTACTCCTCAGGGGATCAGCACACTTGCTTGACAGGCCATATAGGGGAAAAAACACAAACAGACACAGATCATAGTGCAACACTGTAGGGTTAAAACAGGTCTACACTAATACACACACTGCACATATAACATAGAGACTCCTAGTGACTATAAAAACTATTTATTAAATAAAAAGAACTATGCCATAAAATGGTTTGGACAAATGAGAACACCGCTGGTCATCCAGATATGAAAAATCAGAGCCCTACTTACAAGCAGCAAGGCAAATACAGGCAATGCAACAAAGAGTCTTCCGGCTGCTGCTGATGTCTTTGCAGAGATGTGATTCCTGCTGCACCGTGACTCTCGTGCTGACTCTCCCTCCAGGGGTTAACAGGAACAGTGGCAGTGTTGGAGGCCTGCTTGTGGGGCTCACAGCTCTCCTCCACGTGAGGCTGCTCTCCTCACTTCCTCCTCCGGTTACACAGGCTGTCTCAGCGTGCCTGCACGCGAGTGTGCACGTGCCCTTAAAGGGACAGTACAAACGTCCTGTATGCCAAGAACTAACGGCTGCAATGGGGCTCAAATGTGACCAAGTGTCCCAAAAAGTCCAATACCAAGCTCAAAGTGACTGTGTCACCTGCCCTACGCGTTTCGTGGATGTTACTCCACTTCCTCAGGGGCTACAAAGACTGACACTGAATGACATGTACATATACCCTAACCAATTAAAAATTAATTGCCCAATTAGGCTGTATAGCCTGCATGTCATTAATATCAAATCACTACGTCTCTAACATAATACACATACAATACATTAAACAACATTAAAAACATTCAGATATCAACTGATAACCATATATCCCAAAATTGAGGCCAGATGTAATATCATAATAGGCATTGATATATACCAAAATGCCAAATTGTGGCCAAAGGATAAACAAACCTGCTTAAGCCACTTAGTATGCTACTGCTGGTACAGAGTCAAATGGATAAGGTGTCATCCATTAAGTAATGGTTGCATTTAACTAATGTTTGTTTGAGCCATTTCATCTACCTAAAAAGGAGCCCAATTCAAAATCAATATTGAGCCCATATGGGGATAGAGTCTTAAGTTCATAGATCCAAAAGGCCTCCCTCCTATTGATGTGTTGAATGTTATTACCACCTCTCCAATTGGGTGTACACAATTCAATAGGTTGACAGATAAGGCCCTTTGGATTTTTGCCATGATGTACCAAAAAGTGGTGGGACACACTGTGTGATGTTAAACCCTTTTTGATGTTGTAGATATGTTCATATATACGTCTTTGAAACGTACGACCAGTGCGACCCACATATTGCAGGCCACAAGGACACTGCAACATATAAATGACAAACTCTGACTTACATGAAATATGTGACATGATTTTGTAGTTTTTGGCGGTGACATTAGATTTGAATTCTGTGCTACAACAGCTGTACTTACAGGCTATACATTTACTGCATGGTTTAAACCCATTTTTAACCTGATTGATGTTCATTTTTATTTCACCTTGGTTTAAAGGGTAACTAGGTGCCAGTTTGTTCCTAAAGTTACCAGCTTTCTTAAAAACAATAGATGGCTGTGGTGTTAGTATCTGTGACAAAGTTGCATCCTGTAACAATATAGGCCAATGTTTGGCAAAAATATTCCTTATTTTGGGGGCCATAGCGTTATATTGTGTTATAAAGGAAATATTATTTTTCCCTTGGCTGTCCCCTTTGTCCTTATATTCCAGGAGTTTGTTCCTGTCCATATCTTGAACTAAAGAGATAGTATTCTCTAGTTCGTCTAAGGGATAGTTCCGATCTAGAAACTTATTTTTGAGTTCACCCGCCTGCTCTACAAAAGATTCCAACCTGGAGCAGTTGCGCCTAAGTCGGATGAATTGTCCTTTTGGAATATTCCTAATCCATTGCGGATTGTGATGGCTGTTGGCCATAACATAATTGTTGGCCTGTACAGGCTTAAAAAATGTTTGTGTATGAATGTGGTCATCAACAATACTAATATTTAAATCCAAAAAGTTAATGGTGGTTTTATCATATTGGCATATTAGTTTCAAATTTCTGTTATTGTCATTAAGGTACAAAATGAATTGATCTAATAAATTCAGTTCCCCATCCCAAATAAAAATAACGTCATCTATGTAGCGCCGCCATAGCACGAGGCTTGCACCAAATGGGCAGTTGTTCCAAATGGCCTCCTTCTCCCATTGCCCCATAAAAAGGTTCGCATAACTTGGGGCAAACCTCGTGCCCATGGCGGTACCACATATCTGCAAATAATACTGTAAATTATAACAAAAATAATTGTGTGTTAATATAAATCTAATCCCATCCATCAAGAAGGCCTTAAGGGCAGAGGATAAGGTGTTGTCTTCCTCGAACTCCCTTCGGATGGCCTCACATCCCTGTTGATGGTCTATTATTGTATACAGGGATGTGACATCACATGTTACCCATACATAACTAGACCTCCAATCAATCCCACGCAAGATTTGCAAGACTTGTGTAGTGTCCTTCAAATGTGAATCTAACTTCGCTACTAGTGGCTGTAAATAATAATCTATAAATTGAGATAAATTGGACGTGAGTGATTGTATTCCTGAAATAATAGGACGACCGGGGGGGTGTGTAAGATCTTTATGAATCTTAGGGATAAAGTAAAATAGAGGTATACGTGGGTGCAAATTATTCAAAAAGTCAAACTCATCCTGCGTGATAGCTTGATTGGCAAGTCCCGTATCTAAAAGGGTAACTAATTCAGAGTGATAGATGTCCGTTGGGTCACTAGCAAGGGGGAGGTATGGGGAACTGAATTTATTAGATCAATTCATTTTGTACCTTAATGACAATAACAGAAATTTGAAACTAATATGCCAATATGATAAAACCACCATTAACTTTTTGGATTTAAATATTAGTATTGTTGATGACCACATTCATACACAAACATTTTTTAAGCCTGTACAGGCCAACAATTATGTTATGGCCAACAGCCATCACAATCCGCAATGGATTAGGAATATTCCAAAAGGACAATTCATCCGACTTAGGCGCAACTGCTCCAGGTTGGAATCTTTTGTAGAGCAGGCGGGTGAACTCAAAAATAAGTTTCTAGATCGGAACTATCCCTTAGACGAACTAGAGAATACTATCTCTTTAGTTCAAGATATGGACAGGAACAAACTCCTGGAATATAAGGACAAAGGGGACAGCCAAGGGAAAAATAATATTTCCTTTATAACACAATATAACGCTATGGCCCCCAAAATAAGGAATATTTTTGCCAAACATTGGCCTATATTGTTACAGGATGCAACTTTGTCACAGATACTAACACCACAGCCATCTATTGTTTTTAAGAAAGCTGGTAACTTTAGGAACAAACTGGCACCTAGTTACCCTTTAAACCAAGGTGAAATAAAAATGAACATCAATCAGGTTAAAAATGGGTTTAAACCATGCAGTAAATGTATAGCCTGTAAGTACAGCTGTTGTAGCACAGAATTCAAATCTAATGTCACCGCCAAAAACTACAAAATCATGTCACATATTTCATGTAAGTCAGAGTTTGTCATTTATATGTTGCAGTGTCCTTGTGGCCTGCAATATGTGGGTCGCACTGGTCGTACGTTTCAAAGACGTATATATGAACATATCTACAACATCAAAAAGGGTTTAACATCACACAGTGTGTCCCACCACTTTTTGGTACATCATGGCAAAAATCCAAAGGGCCTTATCTGTCAACCTATTGAATTGTGTACACCCAATTGGAGAGGTGGTAATAACATTCAACACATCAATAGGAGGGAGGCCTTTTGGATCTATGAACTTAAGACTCTATCCCCATATGGGCTCAATATTGATTTTGAATTGGGCTCCTTTTTAGGTAGATGAAATGGCTCAAACAAACATTAGTTAAATGCAACCATTACTTAATGGATGACACCTTATCCATTTGACTCTGTACCAGCAGTAGCATACTAAGTGGCTTAAGCAGGTTTGTTTATCCTTTGGCCACAATTTGGCATTTTGGTATATATCAATGCCTATTATGATATTACATCTGGCCTCAATTTTGGGATATATGGTTATCAGTTGATATCTGAATGTTTTTAATGTTGTTTAATGTATTGTATGTGTATTATGTTGTTAGAGACGTAGTGATTTGATATTAATGACATGCAGGCTATACAGCCTAATTGGGCAATTAATTTTTAATTGGTTAGGGTATATGTACATGTCATTCAGTGTCAGTCTTTGTAGCCCCTGAGGAAGTGGAGTAACATCCACGAAACGCGTAGGGCAGGTGACACAGTCACTTTGAGCTTGGTATTGGACTTTTTGGGACACTTGGTCACATTTGAGCCCCATTGCAGCCGTTAGTTCTTGGCATACAGGACGTTTGTACTGTCCCTTTAAGGGCACGTGCACACTCGCGTGCAGGCACGCTGAGACAGCCTGTGTAACCGGAGGAGGAAGTGAGGAGAGCAGCCTCACGTGGAGGAGAGCTGTGAGCCCCACAAGCAGGCCTCCAACACTGCCACTGTTCCTGTTAACCCCTGGAGGGAGAGTCAGCACGAGAGTCACGGTGCAGCAGGAATCACATCTCTGCAAAGACATCAGCAGCAGCCGGAAGACTCTTTGTTGCATTGCCTGTATTTGCCTTGCTGCTTGTAAGTAGGGCTCTGATTTTTCATATCTGGATGACCAGCGGTGTTCTCATTTGTCCAAACCATTTTATGGCATAGTTCTTTTTATTTAATAAATAGTTTTTATAGTCACTAGGAGTCTCTATGTTATATGTGCAGTGTGTGTATTAGTGTAGACCTGTTTTAACCCTACAGTGTTGCACTATGATCTGTGTCTGTTTGTGTTTTTTCCCCTATATGGCCTGTCAAGCAAGTGTGCTGATCCCCTGAGGAGTACAGGATTATCCAATGAACTTTTGGCGCCAGGTTTTTCTTTGTTTTCACAGAATGCTTTCAGCCAATGCTTGGGATAAAACCGTTATACATTGCGATATTAAACAGAGTAACCAATACAGACATATCAAAGGACCCTCTGATGAAGTCGTGCTATATGACTCAGTTTCAACTCAGTCTGAAGCTGTGAACCACCATCATTCACTGGCTGGATATCCTGAGAGCACTCCTGTGAAGTGGGAACCCGATCTGAGAGTCACTGTTTGCCAGGGGACCTCTCTCCTAGATTACCAGTCACTTCCAGTTTCTAGAGGGCTGTCGGCATCTGCTACCACGCTGGAGAGTTGGAGGGCAAGGGATATCGCTACAGATAGGACAGCCTAGGAGTTTGAGTTTCTCATACATGCCGATGACCTAGCGGCATCTGAGTGTGATGTATGCAGATTCACACTGAGCTAAATTAAATATCCTTCCGTTATACTAGGAGCGTGCACGTTTTTTCTCTTTGAATCCATGCAGGGATCGGTTTGCCCGGTGATGAAAGCAGCCCGAGTCTCCAAAGGATTGTGTTCTATACACAACTTTTCTGGACTTGTTTGAAGCACCATGAACATTTTTTATTTTCATTTTTCTCATTTGCATCTCTTTAGTATTGTGTATTTTAACAATACATTAGACATACTTACTGTACATTTTACTTTCAAGTTAGCTTAACCACCTCTACCTACATTTGTGCTTCTTGGCATTAATACACACATTTAACTAACTAATTTAGTAGTAGGCTCTTACAGAAGTTCTGTTAATGTTAATAGCACTGTCCTTAACCTCTTAATATTATTGTATGGCTGTATTTCTGAGTCTGGCAGCTAGTAATTAGTAGTAGACCTTATTAAAAATTGTGTCTATGTGGGCTCTCAGCCTCTGAAACTAGGATCAGATTGAGTTCTGCCCTCAGATTTGTTAACTTTTTGAAGGTGGAAGTACTAAGTGAGCGCTTGTGTTCCCTTTCAATTTTTATTATCTGCATCCTGAGACTTTCCACTCTTTCCGATCTTAGTCTTTTTCTATGGGAGGCTATACTAATCAATTTCCCCCTCAAGACTGCTTTATGAGCTTCCCAAAGCATGGACTGGGAGAGGACACCATCTTGGTCTGGAAGTAATGAGCTATCTCCTGTTAAATTTCTCAGGAATATTGAGTAATGACTCATTTAGCCTCCAAGAAAAATGTTTATTATGTGAGGTTATATTGTCAATTTCTCTACTGCGGCGAAGATCATATCGATCCGTGAGTAGTATTTGTGTGGTGCAGAGTGTGTAATCATGTCTGTGGGTGCTGTTCTCTCCAGATATCAACTAGATTTGAATTACTTAGACATCTTACTATGACCAAATTAAAGTCTCCACCTATTTATTACTCTTTCCTTCTTCATACTACCTAGCATAGCAAAACAGTCCTTCATTTTTTGCACTCTTCTCATTTGGGGCATATATTACCATGTGTTGGCTCTATACCAAAAACAGAGCCATTCATTATATTGCGGCGCTCTGTCTTTTTTAGATTTCTGTAGAAAGGGGTATTTTTATGGAGGAGAATATCTACTCTTCGTTTTTTTTCACCGAGGCAGAGGACAGTAGTACTGTGAGATTTTTACCGAAATATATTGGGGGGTCAGACTTAAAATGAGTTTCCTGGCGAAGAATATCAATTTTGGCCTCTTTATAATCTGCTATTGTTCGACGCCTTTGTTTGAGGCTCTTCAAACCCTTTATATTATGCGACAATATGTTTAACCCCATTCTTTAAGTCTTAGGGGGGGGATATTTTAGAGACACTGATCTTTCTTGCTTCATGCCATCTCTTGGAGGTTTGTGTATATTTGGTTGTAGAATATCTTACAGCATTCTGTAGAAGGTGGGGGTGAAAGGGGAAAAAATAAACCCGGAGTAGAAATAAAAATAGATGCCTCATGGGTCAACACGGACACATGGGCATGGAGTCAAACCATGGTGGGATAGAAGGGGAAATTGAGGACATTAGAACTGGGGGACTGCATCGCGAAACCAACCTGACCAAACATTTAGTCATTCCAGGGAGAGCGACCACCTCCGCACTATTAATTGGGTTTCTTGAAAAACCACACACCTCTTAGAAATCGAAATCTTGTGCAGAACATCTTAACATCAACAATTAGAACATACAATAGAGAGTAATATAAGAAAACTGAGAATCAACCTTGGCCTTATGTGAGCTCTTGCAGGGTTTGAGGGGAGACCCCCTCACTACTACAATTGGTGGTTTGTTGGGACTTTATCAATTGCTGAAAATCTTTAGGGGAGAAAAACTTAGATAAAGTTTTTAGGTTCGACTCAAGTTTCACGCAACATTATTAGTGTTGTAATATGTTTCAGCGTAATCAAATGGGGCCAAACTCCAGTCGAGGTCAGGCCAAAGCTGAGTGGTGAAGGCCTAATGTTCACCGTTTGTCGACATCTGGGGGAGGGCCTGGATCTCCCTCTTGAGAGAAGACAAACGCATCCATGTTGTCTTTTTGGGTAGCCAGATGTCTACCAATCCTCTCTAGCCTTTGGTGTAGCTGGCTTTCACTGTATCTTGATGAATACCCAGTCTGGTGAGAAATTCTTGGCTTTTCTGGGTCTTTGAGCATGTAAGACGTACCATCCCGCGTCACAGTCAGCTTGAAGGGGAACCCCCAGCGCTATCTGATATCTCAAGCCCGGAGAATGTATGTAATGGACTTAAGCGCTGTTCTTCGTATAAGTGTAGTCGGAGCGAGATCAGGGTACACTCACATTTTCATAGATCAGGTCCTATGATAGTCTCATCTTTTGCCAAAGTTGCTCTCTGGTTTTAAAGACATGAAGCCGGAGGACTACATCACGTGGCTTATCCATGTTTGGAGGCCTCGGCCTTAGGGCTCTGTGGCGGTCAATTGTCAGGGAATCCGCGGTATTGTCCGGAAATAGTGCTCTGAACCACTCTTGAATAAAGGCCCCTGGATTTGTCACAGAGACTGGAATTCCTCTTATTCAGAGATTGTTGCGACGGTTCCCGTTTTCATGTCTTTCAGAAAGGTTGGCCATTTGACCCTTAGATCCTCTGTGTCTGCTCATTGTGTCTTGGTCTCAAATTACCTTGTCCATTTTATGCTCCAGGGCGACAGTTCTCGGTCCCAGCTCTTCCACTTCCTTTTTGGTTTTGGCCAATTCAGCTAGGAGAGCTTAAATGTTCTTGTAAAGATCTTCAATATCTTTTTTTGCAGAATTTTGGCTGACAGGATCTGTGTCGGATTCAGAGTCGGACTGCTCACATGGGTGCGCCGTGGGTGCCTGTGAAACTCTAGGTTCTCTCTCTCTTTTTTTTTTTTTAAGAAATCAAAGTGAGTGGGAGCTGCAACAGGACCCCAGGACTTTATTCTTGTATTTGTGCCATTTCATCAATTGCAGGACTTATCTATCCCTTTCTGTCATTGGGCAGTGTAACCGCCTTTGCAGCGATGAGGGAATCATTTGGACTTCTTTTTCTCTTTGTGACTGGACTAAGGTTACTACGGATCAGAGTCAGACACTTCCAAAGGGAATAAGTAAACATCTATCTTGTATCCTCCTGTGTGTGCGCGCTTTCTGGACTAGTACTGTGTATATTACCATACATTAATTCCTTACTATCTATGGACTGCCATACATGGCTACTGCATCACAAACTGGATTGTTTGTTGGATGATTAACTACCAGGTTTTTTTTCCCCATCAATCTCAGTGCTGGAATTGTTTCTAAGAATCTGACCTTTGAAGGTACTACTATGCCTGAATGGAATGTATGAGATGTTATCTGATATTCACTCTTCGCTTTGTTTCAGGGTGTTCTTTGATCGGCCGATCTTGAGGACTCGGAATGCGTTTCCCTGCGTTCTCATTTGCTATTCTATAGATATAGCCTTTCATCAGTGCAGTAGTTCGATTTATGTCCTGTTAGAATTTTTTGGTACGTACACTGTCATACTAAGGGGTCCTGCTCCTTTCTTTTATATGTTTTAAGTTTGGTATAGTTGCAACTAATTAATTGATATATTTTGGAAATACTGTATTGGACTGCTCATTTGTGAGACTTCTTGCTGCTTTTGTTTAGTTTCTTGTATGGTGTTGATAGCTGTTGGCTTCGGCCAAAAACTGTTTAACCAATTGTCAGGTGCATGCGATGCAGCAACATAAAAAAAAAAAAAAAAAAACTGTCCATGTTTTTTTTTTTTTTTATTCTCTACTTGATCCAAGTTTTGCCAAGAAAACATCCACGATCAAAGATCGTGTAATGATGAGAATGCCCTTACCCAGAATCCTCACCCGGAGACTAAGAGGTGCATTCAGAATTATATGCATAATTGTCAGGGGGATCTCAAGAGCAGAACCACTTTCATTTCAGCTCTGGGAACCCCCTGGTTTCCAGAAATACTTGCCGGGAACAGTGCTGTTAGTACTTTGTTGTCTAAATCTGTCGCGGCTTCCTATTGGCCTGCATGACAAGATTTAAACCACTACATTGAAGTGAGGAAACGGCTGCACCTTCTCTGGCAAGCATCTCGGAAAAGAGAGGGTCCCCAGAGCCGAAATTAGCGTGGTTCTGCTCCGAAGACACCATGCTTCTCACCCTTGTTAAAAAAGGGGAGCGCACTTTAACCACTAGATGGAATGTGACCGTGGGGCAAACAGCTGTGGACCGACAGATACACACAGGTTGGCTGCTTATATGGTGGGTAACATCTTTGTGACCTCTGCTTGCTCTTTTTTTCCTATACAATCGGAAAAAAAATAAAATAACAAACTTACTTGAAAGAAATTCTCCCTCTGCGTTTCTTGGTTGTCACCTTTGTTACATGACATCTAGTGACAAAAAAAATATGGAGCTTTTAACAGGCTGGTAAAATACGTCTTGAACAGCTTAAGCAAAATCTAATAAACCGTGCACATAAAAACAATCTTAATTTCCCCAAAGCTCCCAATGCTTGAATTTAAATTTAAACAAAAAAAAATGGCTGTTTTCTTAATTATTTACTACTGTACTACAGTATAAGATAGTCTACATACCCAGCCCCTTTGCTGCCAGAGGGGTCAGAAATACATTACAGAACAAGCCAATACTTGCAATGTTAATTTACAGAACGGGTTGAAAATGTAGCTATTTTGGGGAGATTAGGGAACCAAAAGACTATTTAGTTGTTTATCTAGTTTTATATTAGATCTTTGAAAAGTAGGCATAATACATTTAGAATTTGCACAGCGCTTTAACCTAAAATGTTGCTTTTTTATAATCTATGACACAATCTTTTGTAGCAGCAGAGACTAGGTACGGTAGGTGAATTTGTGTAATTGGTCAAGACAGAAGGGATATAGGATAGGTTTGAAATGTCAGATTGTGTCAAATTGTGTGAAGCATGCTCATTTTAGGTACACAGTCCCATTTAGCAACATGTAACAAGGCTATATAATCCATGGCTACTACTTTTAAAGGTTCTACTCAAAGAATATTTAGATTATAGTTTTATTTTAATAGTTCATCTTCAGATTCCAGAACTTTCTTGTTCCCAAGTGGAACAAAGTCCCCTCTGAAAATACCTGCGGCCAGGGATGGAACATGGCAGGTTGAAAGCTTCATCTGATTCTATCCAGTCTGAGGTCACTACCCTCATTTAGGAGGGAGAAGCTAACAAAAAGTGTGACCAAGACAAGCAGAGGATTCTGGGAGAGGAAATATTGTAGCAGAAAATGTCTTCCTGATACAGCAGCATTTAGAAGTCAGTAGATGTTAAGATAAATGATTTTAATTTGCCGCTCTATGAAATGTTTTTAAATGATAGAATTCAATATTTTTTTTATTTACACAAATACGGCTACTGCCTCACTTAGTGACACTAGTAGACCTCTAAGAACCTTACCCAAGAAGATGAAAAAAGTTTGTTCTCCCAACAAACCACAATCGGGCCCTGCTCCCCACCACCCAGGTATGTAGCTTGCTGGGGCCCAGGCTAGCAGGCTTAGCAATGTGGACACTATTGCAAGCTTTGGTCTTATCTTAATTAAGCATTTGACATGAACTAGAATTCTGGGTGGGAGAGGACTGCACCCTTCACTTAAAGTTAATCTGGGGATTTACAGATCCCTTAATGGCACACGCCCACATAGGACAACATTAAACTGACCATGATAGGTTTAAGACCTGAAATAAAAATATTAAATATTTATTGGAAGTCTAGGCATTTTCCTTTGTTTTCATTTTCAGTGAGTATTTAGTTTTCCCCACTAATAAGGTAATCATTAACTCCTAACTCAAGTGACCAAAAAGGTAATGAATACTCCCAGGATAAATTTACAAGAACAAATGTAAAAAAATGTATACTTCGATTTTTGGGGAAAGGGCATCACCTAGTTACCTCCTATAAAACATGTCACGGTCAAGAAGTTACCTTGGTCCCATGTGGGAATGGGGCTTTAAGCCCTTCCTATCATAAGAGTATAACCACTACATTTATTAAAGTTAACGTCTTAAGAACTAATCGCTACTTCCCATTAATAAACCCTACCCTACAGCCTCAAACAGGGAATGCCATACAAATATGTAAACATGTATTTTTACCTATAGAGCATAAAAATACACATACCGTTTCATATGTGTAGCACATCTATACAAACAAAAAAAATACATGCCACTAATTGTATTTTGGATTCATTTTGGCGCAAAATGTTAAGCCAATTGTAAATTACCGTTTTGGGGGGAAACATACCTTTATTTCAAGGCGTTTACCAAAATCTGCATGGGAACATATGACAAGGGAAGGAAGAGAAGGGTAGCATAGAGCAGAATACATTCTTATAACCAATAAACTGCCAAATTCATTAAACCAACTTTGCTAGTGAAAATCAGAAACCAGATTTACATAGTACCTTTACATCTTTTTATTTTTACAGTGAAAATGGGGCCTGTCCAAATCCCAATTAAAAGATTTGTTTTAAATACTATGTAAAGTTATATAGCCATTTAACACAGGCTTTTAGTGGTTTCCAAATTGTGAAAACGCTTGAGACCAAAAGATCGCAAAACACACAAGGTTTGCTGCTTTTGTCAAGCACTAGTAAGGAGATCGGACCAAACAGGGGGAGAAAGGGAGTGGAAAAGTAATTTACAAATTACAAAAAATATATATATAGATAATAATTAACAGCTATTCAGGACTGCACCTTTAATTTAACTTTTGTACAAAATGAAAGCCTGTTTTTAAAACATGTGGCAAATAGTCACATTGGATATGTTCAGATGTAATAAGTTACTATGTGAAAAAACCTGGCTTCTCAGCAAATAGCCGATGCCACTTACCATATGAGGTCGGTCCCACGTTGGACCAAAGAACTAATGATAGTGATATGTTTAATAGGTAAAAACCAGAGAACCAATGCCTTTAAAAAAATAAATTAAAAAAAAGCAAAAATATTTCACTTTAGTTGATAGCCTGAAAATGTTTGACTTGACAGGCTGAATGGGAAGTTGATTGCTAATTTTGTTTGGTGGTGGAAAAAAGTTTTAATACTTCAACTAGTCAGGGTAAAACTTTATTCTTTAAACCAAAATCAGGCACTGAAGTTACGGTAGGTGGAGGATAAAAAAACTCCATATTACAAGGTAAAGCAAAGTTAATGGACCCATAAGGGGGGGGAAATCTAGACTACGTACATATACAATCATTCACGCCATTGTCACATACAGTGGTTAAGCTGCAGAAAAGGATTCTGGGTAATGACACTGCATGTCACTTTACCCTTTCTAATTCTATGTAGCACGTGGGCCTTGATAGATCAGGTTACAGCAGCAGGGTGCCGATGACCATCAGAATCCACGGAAACAAAACTAAATCCCACAGCACTCCGAATGGAGTTTGAGAGAAATAAAAATAAATAAAAAAATACATGGCTTTACTAAAACAATTTTTTATACACTAAACGACAATGTTTCAGGCCTTTTATCAAGCTATACCAATATTGAACATGGCTGTTTACTTGAGCTTTCATCTGTTGTATTTAACGGGTAGCACAGCAAAGCCTGGAATAAGGAAGTATAGAATCAGAAACCCCACTTAAAATCAGACACATTAAAATTCGGACACATTAGTTTGAGCTTGGCCACTGATTCCATGCTGTGAAACAGCTGAATAAGTTTCTCGATTCTGCACTTCCGTATCGCAGGTAACAGTCCTAGGGAAATATCCATATCCAAAATTGATAGTGACACGCCAACTTGCAAGTCATTACAAAGAATTTGTGTCTGCAGCCAACCCATGTATGCCGTGACAATGGGTTGAATGAAGCTTGTTTGGCAACCTATGGGAATATACTCTTGAGGTTCTAGGATTTGAAACTCTGGTTGCCTTATGTTCACAGGATCTCACAAGGGGTGGAATTGCAGTGACCCTCATGACATCCCTAGAATATCATGGCATTTTGGATAAGGAGGAAACGTCCTCCCCTTTGAGATCTGTGAACACAACAGGAGAATTTTATCTTCAGCTGTTGGCGTTTGGGGCCAACCATGCGATAATTATCCTGTGATCGCATGTGTAGTTAACTATTACACCTATCACTCATTTCACCTTTGTCATACGTGGGACTGCACCATCAATTAAGTAATTGCATAGAGGGGTCTGCAGTGCATGCAAAATAAACCTGTATAGCTTAACAAAATGAAGATATTTAAAGCTGGAGAGAATGCTCAGACTTCAGAGGTCGCATACTATACCGTGTATCGTGTCTGTCACCTGGAAACCAGAGTGTGCAAGGCACGATCGCATGGGTACGCCTGCAGCAGAGAACACATGCACATACAACTAAAGAGGTACATCACCCACCCCCAGCAATGATGCATCCTCCACCCACATTCCGCCCTCCCGTAGAGACCTGGGAAGACAACATTCCAAGCTCCTGGGAGCAGAGACCCACTTTGTGTAACAGTGTATATATACTAATGTCATTGTCTCACACCCCATTGTTCTGTGCTGATTATGTTGGTGTGTTATAAATATATACTACTATAGTCTGTCTTGATGGCATGGGTATTACCAACATCAAGAACATCTGGCGTGGAGGTAACATTCAAAAGGAAATGCCAAATGGTCAATATTGTTTACAAAGCTGTTTGGGGTCGAGCAACATTTGAGAGATTTGGTGGAGACTTTTCTGCATGTAAAAGATGGTACAGAAAAGGGCAGCAGTTTGGTTTATACTGAGACTAACCAGACAATAGCTGCCCGATTTCACTCCTTTCACCGTAAAAAAAATGGCTGAAATCTGTTTGCCTCACAAAATTAAAAAAAAAAAAAAAAAGTCATGTTTCCCATCACATAGAACTCAAAATGGCTTCCCGGTCTGGTTAAACTACATCATATTATACTGTCTCAATACAGATCAAAATGGCCACCAGGACTCGTTTTATCAACCAAAAAGAATCAAAATGGTTGCCCGGTCTTGTTCTCCTTTCCCATCATAAATCAAGATGGTTGCCAGGTCTTGGTTCCACTCACAATATAAACTAAAATGGCAGAGATTTCGTTTCATATCTCAATATATACCAAAATTGCTGCCATGTCTCTCCACATTAAGCCAAAATAGTGGCTACATCTCTTCCCGCATGAACCTAGTTCATTGCCACACTATAGATAGAAAACAAAAACGTGGCAGGTATTGTACTTTAAAGGTCCGTTTAAGGGCCATTCATTTAAATGAAAAATGGATAAGAAATCTATGGCCACATGAAGCCAAGGCAGGAACATTGAATGTGCATGGTTTAAAACGTTTAATAAAATCATTGTGTAATCTCTGAGCAAGGTGTTACAGCAACCCAATTCAATTGTTTTAAGTGCTCTAAATATAGAAGCACCGTTTAAAGAAAAAGTATAATTAAATACAATAGTCAGAAGCAGAATCACAAAAGGTGACCTTTAGATTATATTTTTATGTAAATAAAAATTGCTATAGGGTACATAAAGCAAATTAATTTTGTTTTCACTGTGGAATAAGCTTTGCAGGCTAAGGGCTTTATTTAGCAAGCAGTGCTAAGCCTGAAGGCACGTTATGGCTCTTTGAAATATGCCACTGGTAACCTAAGGCTTAGCATGGCTTAGTAAATGCAGCTAAAGGAGTAAATTACACATAGCAAACAAAAAATTAAATTAAATACAGCTTTTTAAAAAGATTCACTCACACTAAGTGAAAACGTTTTTTATTTCCTGTGGAAAATAAGGTGTTCACATCCTACGTAATTCATAAGTATCAGATACTTACTGTACTCCACTCATCAGTTTAACCAAGGATGGCATCAGAATTCCTTACAGTGAACTAAAAACAGACAACGGGAATTTACATTGGAAAAAAACACAAACATGTTACCACGAGAGATTATGTACCGATTGTAGTCTCCAAAGCATTTGGTTACTATTAAACATTTCAAATAAAACCTTTAAAAAAAAAGTGCAAAACACCTTTATTTAACCCATTAAATATGTCCGTCACTATAGCATAGTGCCATAGTCTATAGATTTTAATTTTCCTACCTTCAAGTCAATAGCCAAACAGTCCCATATGACAACATACATTGGTCATATAATGCAGTGAAAGTCCTTGCAACCATCTGCCGTGAGCTCTGTCACGTTAACAAGCTAAGGACAGATACTTGGTATATAAAAATGGGTTTTTGATTTTTGTAAAAACAAAAAGCTTTTGCAGATGCAGGCCTGAAGGCCCAACCATGAAAATCTCCACCAAAAAACACGGAATATACCATACTCGCGACTTCTGTCAATTCCTGGTTAAGAGCTGGGACTGGACTGAGGGGAATGAAGATACAAACGGTGCAGTATTCAGAGCAGAGTTACAGTTTATAATTAAAAAACTTAATTGCCACCCCGAGGAAATCTAAACGATATCTGTATTCCCCTATTTTATGTGCACCAGTGTGTATACAGTAGGGCCCCCCTTCTCATCGATCCGCCAATATGGCGTTACCGAGAAGGGGGACGCCATGTCTGCGCATGCGCAGAAGGGGTAGGAAAGACAGAAAATCGCCGGTGGACATGGACAAATGCTATGTTTCGCCTTCCGGCGATTTTCGCTTTCTGACGGCGGCCTAGAAGCATAATAATGCAACTTTTAGGTGTGTCCGTTAGCCTCCCAACACATAGATTAAGTTCTTTGGGGCAGGGTCTACTTTAGCCTTATGTTGGCACTTATCCCCATTGCTTGTACATTTACCTTCTATTGTAATGTTGTAAAAAAGCGCTGTGTGCACGATTGGCATAATATACAATTATACATACTTCTAGATCAGATGTCAATACCATCACACATATCCACACTCCCAACACCGCTCTGATGCATCTTACCGTGTGCAGTATTAATGATAAGCAGAGCTTAGATATCGTGTCTCAATATTTACCAGATTCAAAGTCCCTGCCACATTTCTCTAGTTAACACTGGACTTTGATACAGGACTATCAGGAATAAGTATGGGACATGAGCCAGAGTAATCTACACTAAGATAGTTTAAGATTTCAACTCCCAAAGCACAATGAAAATAACCGAATGTAGCTTTGTATAAAACACAAACGGTAATTAGGTTTGTTTCACTTATTGTATTAGAATTGCCTGTATTGTCTCTTGTAACCCATTGCTTACACTGTTGGATAAATAGATCAGCTAAAGTGAGCAGAAATACATTACTTAGCATAGAATAAATATATTACATCTACAGATGTAGCAGGCGTTAATGCTCCTGCAGGCGGGTTGCAGCGGAACACAACAGGCCAGTGGGAGCAGACTCCATTGTGAAGCAAGTCGCCGTCCAGAGCCAATGTCCTAAATACAGCTCAACCCCCTTATAACGCTGTGCTTGGGGTTCAAAGAATCACATTGCGTTATAAGCAGATCGCGTTAGAAATAATGTACAATTGTATGCATTGTACAATAAAGTATGAAAGATGTCAAAAGTCGTGTTGTATAGTATTCATAAATACGAAAATTGGGTGCCACGCTTGCATCGCGTTATAAGCGGATTTGCGTTATAATGGGGCTGAGCTGTATATGTTTCGGTTAGGGAAGGTCCTCTTGTAGTCTAATTATAGCTTAAGATATGGTTCTGCGTTTGCCTCCAATATATAAATTATGCATTTGGCAGCATCCCGATCATGCCAGAAAGAACACCTACGTATAAGCACCTCACTAAATAATGGTGCGCATGTACACTGCTGCAAAGCTGGCACACAAAGGTCTTGCTAGTGTCGGCTCCTGTGAAACTCATGCCAGGCTGGTAAATGATAAACTGCCACGTTTGAAGCAAAGCATTACATGTCCCCAAGTTACAACATGTAACAGTGGAGGAATTGTGACTATCCACAGCTTGCTGTTTTTAAGGTGGAATGAACTGCCATAATCCCCATCAAGCTTTGCTGAAGCCTTCTGTTCCAGCATATGCAGACTGTACAGGACCTCCCACAGCTCCGAACCGCCCGTGATGCTGGCTGGTAACCCATTGAGATTTGTCTTTGTGCAACTAACTTCTCATAATTTTGAGAGAGTATTGAGCGATATGCTTTTTTTACACAATGAAATGTGCGCTTTTTCTTCTTGTGTTTTAGATTTTACCTTGGACTTGGTACATCCAACAAGAAGCTGCAGAGTCTTCCATATTGGTCTACTATTGGATGGACTGATTTGAACCCATTTGCTCCATTGGGACATTTAATGATGTAATTCTATATTATGTGATTAATTTATTTAAACATGTAATATAAGTGTGCTCAAGTTATATTTATAGCAGCGTATATTATTTACACTTGTGAAATGCTTATTGCCAAAATATGTCACATTTGGTCACTTTACATTAGTGCTGATTTTGAGATGGATAGATATAAAATACAGACAAACCATATGGCTACAAAGCTGGTACATTCTCCAGTGAAACTGGTGCCAGTCTGGTAAATTATAGACAGCCCAAATCTGAAGGACCAAAGCATATCATGTCCGAGTTAAAACAGGTCATAGCAACTGAACCCACTTGGAGTTGGAAGCATCAAACTGAAAGGCAGATTACCAATTATCCAGTGACTTCAAATTAAACTGGTTGCCCCAAAATGCTAGCATTTTGTCCATATGACACCCCATTTTCTGAGGGCCTTCATCAAGACCAACCAGATGCAGTGCAAAAGACGTCCAAAATAAAAGAATGGCGCATATGACGTGGCGAGGATGGAATCCCTGGAGTGTGTGACAACACCCAAGAGTGACCAGTAAAATTGTTAAACGGCTTACACTTGGGTGATGTCAAATTCCATATTCATGTAATTTTGCGCCTCTAGATAAAAATAGATAGTTTGCAATGCATCTGGTTGGTCTTGACAAAGGTCCCATGGGTGACCGACAGTGACAAATCACTATTCAATTATCTCAAATCAATAAAAGACAGTTATGCACATACAAAAGTGCTAGTCATAACCAGCATATAGAAGTCGCTTGAAGTCTTCAGTTCTCCCAGTTCCACACCACTATATAATGCCCGTTTCTCAGATGCCTCCTACAGCATTCCTACAAATGGCTGGAGTTGTGATGGATGTCGCAGAGTTGCAGGCTGGTGGCATCACCATAGAAGACATCGGCTAGGTTCCAACATAATGGCTGCCAAGCGCATTTCACTGGCACTGTTCCAGCTTCATTTTGTTGGAATCAAGCCTCATTTTCAATGTCTATTGTGACCCACCGGCCTACAAAGCCAGAACATCCCACATCCCAGTCTCAGCTGTTATAGGAACACCAGAAAAATAGGCATTACATAATGGCGTGGAATTCGGTGTACTTAAGACTTCAAGCGACTTCTATATGCTGGTTATCACAAGCAATTAAAAAAAAAAATAATAATAATAAAATATATATATATTTTTTCCCCACACCAGCTTCCTATTGCATAGCCAGTAACCAAACTCGGACTGGTTAGACAGGTGGTAACAGTGGTCCGAGTAGGTTTACTGGCTGTGCAATACAGCAGACATAAGCTTATATGGGTCCACGTTACAATGGACAAGAAGCAAAAAATTGGTACACCAAGTACTCCTCTGCATGTCATTACCCAGAATCCCTGGCTGCAGTGGAAGCATTGCATGCCAAGAGATAATGGGGAAAGGCAGTCACAGACCTGATTGAGACATGTGAATATACACACAATTGGTATTTTTACTTGCTATAAACACACCTATCTATATATTGCATATATACAAATATTTGCTTTGTGTATGTATATATTGAACCAAATGCTTTGGAGATTTTGTTTTACAATCTTCACCTAATCTCTTCTAATAAGACTGTTTGAGGAATCGTCTTACTGCAAGATTAACAGCACCTTCCTTTTTCTTGTAATAACGATGCCTCCATTGGTCACACAGCTAAGCGTACGATAATTTCTGCCAGATCACAAAAACATTTATTTTCCACAGAACACAAAATAATCACATTTCCACTTTAACAGTCAAATCTTTAGTTACATTGGTTTTGTATGTTTTTAAATCTATACTGCTCATGACCCAGCTTCCCCACTTTTGCCGCAGAGCGGTTAATACTAAAGCTAGCAGCAGTCCCCTTGCCGCTGTCAGAGGGGCCTGCAACACACTGCAGGCTCCTGTGGCAGCAGAAGGGTTAAACATAGTAGTAAAGAAGCGGGAACCAGACTGAAGGAACCCCTCACTCACATAATGCAGACCTGTATCACGCCAACATCTGTTCGTGTCCTATAGGAAGAGCGGTTACGGGAAACAATGCTAGTGTTCACCCACCTGCAGGATAGCACCGTATATACGTAGCAGGACACTACGTGGCTCATCGGCCACCGATTTCACAGATTCTGGCATGGAGCAGTGGAACAGCATGTTGCTGAGGCCTCCTCTGAAAAGGCAAAAATATTGTACTTTGAAAACATCTACAGAAACAGTTGGACAGCGCACAAAAAAAATCACAAGTCTGCATAAGCCAAGACCCTATTTAATTTTTGATCTCGAATTTAGGGAGGAACAAATCTTTAAGGAAGCTGGTTACATTAATATGTTTTTTTAAATGACAATGTGTCCACTATGAGACTGAACAATTACTATGCCCATCACATGAAATGCTCCACATATAACCCCACCATTGTTTAACCAACTAACGTATAGCACCCTGGAAAAGGGCGCTATATAAATGTCGTTTAAATAAAATTATAAATACCCTCCATTTTTAAACCAATGAATGTTTTTCATTGCTTTTAGTTCCAACCCCAAGATTCAGGTTATAATATGTACAAACATTTCAAGGATACTAAAAATCAGGAAAAACTGAGAAGTCTAAATCACCTTGTTATACCCATTAAATAGGACCAATCCCTTATGGGGCAAAAATTACCCATTAGCAGGACGTTTGATGGGTTAAATTTGGAAACGTCAAAGTAAACTTAAAGCAGCAATTACCCCATTTGTTACATTTTTTATTTTATTTTTTAAAACAAGATGGAAACTCAGCACTCAACGATGCTAATTGTCAGCTCCAGGGATCCAGATAGACGTATTGGTGAAGTTACTGTGTTTAAATCTCCCTACAGGGTAAACAAAATGGCCACCAAATTTCATGCCAAAAGGGAGAACCGTCAGCAGTTGTGGCTTACTACCGGGCGGCCATTACACGATACTGGTTGGCCACAACAACGACAACCATATTGGGAACCGGAGGCCCCCGGGACGTAAAAGTTTGATCGCCCCTGCTCTAACACACAGACACAGACTACTGCGTTCCCCAACCTCAGCTTTCCAATCCCTTCCTCCTGTCACAGGAACATATGGGGCGGAGCTACAGGCACAGGGGGAAACAGAGCTGGGGGGGGGGGAGAGAAAGTGAACAGAGGAGTCATCATGGGGAGCGGTTATATGTAGCAATGGGAGGAAGAGTTATAGGTAACAGGTATATGTAGCAATGGGAGGAGTTAGGGAGCAGGTTCATGGGGCAAGAGGAGGAGTTATAGGGAGCGGTGGGTGGGGAAATCGATTATGCGCAGTCATTGATAAATATGTTGCACACCACTGCTCTAACAGATGGCAACATAAATAAGGGCTGATCAACACTTCCTACAGATCACACAACTGATTAGGTGCAGATTATAAAAGCCCTTCACAGCACTTTTTTTGATAACCTGCACTCAAGCTATTCAAAATAACATTGGCACGGTTTCAATTTGGTCCTAAGGTTAACTGAACCTTGTGTAGAGTGTAGAGAAGAGGTGGTCCCAGGGGTCCAATGGTGGAGCACTACCAAACAAACACTGGGGGCAGCAGTCAGTTGAAATAAAAACAAGATTTAATGCGTGGTCAATTAAAGTACATGGTTACTTTGACGCGTTTTGGGACATGCGTCCCTTTGTCAAAAAGTTTTGATCAGCAGGCAGACGCGAATTTACTTTTTGACAAAGGGACGCATGTCCCGAAACGCGTCAAAGTAACCATGTACTTTAATTGACCACGCATTAAATCTTGTTTTTATTTCAACTGACTGCAGCCCCCAGTGTTTGTTTGGTAGTGCTCCGCCATTGGACCCCTGGGACCACCTCTTCTCTACACAACGCTCGGCGTGACGCACCCACCCAGCTGGGATAGAGCTGTGCTGCAAAGGGAGACTGACACTGGCTGATATGGTATGTACTTTTGGTTTTGCTGGGTACTTACTCAGCATCTTTATGGCATATATGGAGATCTGAGTTAGCCATTCAGCGTTACTGGTACAATTATACCTATGCTTAGATTGTCATAGAGTCTCCCTAGCACTTATATATGCTCTTATACTCACGGATTACAAATACTTATCTTGATTACATACCTATACCTTTTGGGACAGCTGAGACCTGACCTGGGGACATACCCCTCACCAAACGTCTATTAACTGAACCTTGGGTTGGAAAGAATTGTGTTTCTACTCAACAATAGAAGGATGCGATATGTTGATCTAGCCAAGCTGCACTGGCTTTATGACAACCGGGACAAGTCAAACACTCGAGAAGCTTCAATGCACTCCGTCCGTCACCACAACTCTACCAGGAAGAGGGATCATTGTGTAGCACATGCAGCTGCTCAATAGTCATAGCTCAAAATAGACAACAAGGCCCTAGCCTCAACCTGTGCGGACCCTCCCTTCCCCGCAATCTCCTCCCCTACAGACTCTGGGGGCCACTGGTAGTCCAGGAACCACAGTCTGCAAACCATTAATGTAAATCTTGGTGAATTTGTCCCTATCATGCACACTGCTCATTTGCATGTCATTACCCAGAATCCTTGGCTGCAGTGGAAGCATTGTATGCTAATAGATAATAGGGAGAGACAGTGCTTCAGACCTGTCCAAAACGTTTGAATGTGCTCGCAAGTGATTTTTATTCCAGAGCTGGATTCCCCCTCCCCACCACCCTGCTTGCAGCTCTAATCCTTGCTCCCCCCCGCCCCAAACCCCATTTCCCATATATCTGCGAAGCCACCAACTACTGCATTAAAAACAGCAATCCTTTGAGTACAACTCCTATCAGTATCTTGCCCCATTAGCATGTAATGCTTTTTATAAAATATTTTTCTGGTGTTCAAAATACATACATCTTGATCTCATCAAGGACGTTACCATGGCTGTGTTTAGACTGCTCTGGGTTTTGGAGAGAGCTCCATTTTAATCTCCTGGACACTTATTTCAAATTATATCTCCTGAACGAAGCATGGGATATTAAAAATAAACAGAGTTGGAAAGGCACAAAGATCGCTTAAAATAAAATACAAATAAAAAAAAAACTGGTGATCAGCGCTGGCTGCTGCGTCAACTATGTGTTGCAGTCAGAACTATCCTCCCTCAAGTGGCCAATAGCAAGCTGCAAAGTCACAGGGCAACCAAGAGACGTCAGTTTTCTATTGACGATACCGCAGCCATATTTGTAGCTTGTGCATCAAACACCTGCTACATACAAATATCCTGGGATCCAGAGTCTTACAGGGTTCGGAAAGGGGTTGGGGACTATATGCGGGAGGGGAAAGCTTGGATCAGCTTTGGGGTCCTGACAGCTCAAATACATAATGCAATTTAAGATGTCACTGTCCTCCCTGGTTTATTGCGATTGTAGGAAGAGGAACTGATGCTCTGGATGTATATAGTCACAAGACCACTAATGAGTAATACTGAGATTTGTAGCTGGCAGATTTTCAAACAGATCACAAGGCCTCTAATCGCTGCAGCAACGTGACTGGTCTGTAGAGCAGGTTCCTTTGTGCTGTACATGGACAGCTAATGCCATTACAGTTGCTGGTTATCATTGAGCGCATATATTGTAGCCTGTTGCACATCACTGCAACCTAGGAATCGCTGCAGTATGTTATTTTTTTCAGCTTAGTATCACCTTTTATTTCTTGCTCCATCATTAAAGGGTCACAGCCACGTCATGTGAAAATCGACCTGATTAGTTACACACGTAATGGGTTGATAGGGTCAGTCCCATGTATGGACCAAGTGGCAGTGACATGTTTAATGATTTAAAGTGTCACTCCCACATAAGACCAAAGTGACCCAACAAGGACATTGTAACAGGTCACTACTTCATCCAACCAAAACATTGAAACGAAGCAAAAAAAAAAACAAAAAAAAAAAAACAATTTAAATAAAATTCTAAAGTTTATCCTGGAAAAAATGTATAAAACGTGAACGTGAAGATTAGGGCTGATCTTATCTTTCTTTACCTTATCTGTCCCCCTGACCCCACAAGCTAATTTTACAGCGTGTCATGAATCAGCACGCAAATGCTGGCCTCGGGGACTTTAACCGCAGACTCCCTGCTTCAATGACAGACACTCAAACCAGGCCACCTGCTTGGATGACCCCATTACAACCTGGCCACCCCACTGTTACAGGAATCATCCCCATCTACACTGGGTGACCCCATTAAAACCAGGCTACCCCACTTTTACAGTGATCACCCCCATCTACACTGTGACAGAGGCCACTACATCTGCAGAGGCCGCAGGACTCACACAGATAAGTATGTAATTTAAAGAGTTGCAAAAAAAAAAGAAAGGGATCAGCACACAGCACTAAAGAGACAGGTCTTGGGTAATTTTTTTTAATTTATTTAACTACATTAAAAAACACCAGCAACAGCATTGGTTTCTATGGACAAGATTATTATTTATGGACACCACTAATTTTCCGTTCATATTGTATAAGGGACATTATATCGATACATAGACCTAGCACTTGAGCACCATCCCCCTCTTCACGTATTGTAATTTAAAGAGTACCGGTACATGTGCAACAGTACAGGCAGACATTGGTTATCCAACGGAATCCATTCTGGAAGTAGCGTTGGATAGTGAAACCGTTGTAAAGTGAGCCCCATGTTAATCAGTGGCGGTGAGCGTTGGATAACGCATTCCGGGGTAAAAAAACTGCCCTTGGGGTTGCATTGTAAAGCGTTGGATATGCCATTTGTTGTATAGTGAAACGTTGGATAATGACGACTAACTGTACATCACAAGTTTAGAAGTGGGGGACCTTATATATTATAAGGGGAGCAAGGTGCAGCACACTAAGAGACTATACTATAGCGGCTGCATAATTGTATAGGGACAACAGATGGGATGAATGTGGACCCTATAGGAATCTGTGGGTCATCCTATTGGAGATTAGGTGTGCAAGGATTAATAAATGATAATTAAGCAAGAGCTCTGTGAGGGTGTGTAAAAGGAATCCGTATAAAATAAGGGGGGAAATAAGACCCCCCTGCCCCCCCGCCCCCAAAAGGAGGTGAGAAGGCAACAGGATATAGGGCATGTGATATACTGAAGCATTCAGTAGTACGCAGGTGAGCGCGGTGTCAGGTGCCAAAGCACTTACCGTATGATGCTGATCTGAAACCGTTCTTCCTCTAGGCCTCTCCAAGCCCCGGTCAGGAACTCCTTACACCAGCGGTATGCCCGGCGCCTGGTGCGGGGGTCCGGTGCATCCTCCTGCGCCCTGCAGCTCTCTTCCTTCGCCCGATCTTCCTCCTCCTCCTCGCCACCCCTCGGCGCGGTCACCAGACCCCCGGCCGCGCTGATGAGCAGCCCCAGGGAGCCAGGCACCTCCTCCACACCCGAGAACTTGGTCTTCATCCTGACTGAAGGGGGATTTTGGGGGGATGATAGGGAGATTAGCACTGGAGATTAGGGGGGTTTGGGACGGTGATAGGGAGATTAGCACTGGAGAATGTGGGGGACGGTGGGTTCGGATACTAAATTTACTAAACCGTAAAGAAACCACCGATTTTTTTTCACAGAAACGCGCTTGAATGGGCTGCCTTGTTCGAAGAAACCACACAATCTCTTCAGCTGCCAATTCACATCTGCGACACACACACCGCCCACTGCCGCCGCTTTTTATAGCACTTGGGGGGGTTACGTCACAAAAGGCTGACGCCTGTTTATTGGCTAGAGGGTGCCGCTCCCTGGCTGCTCCGCTATGATTGGCCGATGGCTGCAGCATCTAGAGCGGGAGGGATGTTGTAGAGATTGTGGGAGTCCTTGGGACGCGTGTGGCCGGCGCTGGTAGTGTCAATGGCGGAGCTGCTGCTGCAGTTGCCATGGTTACAGACTTCTGCCCAAGCAGCGGTTCTCAGTACCCCAGACATTTATCATATAGAGAGGAATAGCTGACACGGAAATTCATAGATCATTATCAATAATTATAATATTAATCATCAATAATGGACTGGAGGTTGTTTCTTTTGAAACTAAGCACAATCTAAGACAGATGAGGTAGAGAATACCTTTAAGGGGGGGGGTGATAAATAAACAGACAGGGGAATAAATGGATGACAGTGAGAATTAGGACCATACATCCATCAGAAGTGAACAGGGGGGGCGGGGGCTGTATTGTTAAATTAACACGCAGGGAGAAACAATACAAAGAAATATGATAGTGTGTGTCACGTATGACACACCTGTGAGCACGTGACCTGCATACGGGCAAGGGTTAATACACAGCTCACAAGCTGTCCCACTTTTCACCTTTCCTTAAATGAACAATATCTCCCCTAAATCCGTCCCCATATAGTCCACCTGTCACGAACAGCACACAAGTGAGCATGTGACTTAGAAATGTGTAACCTCCTTTCCCTATGACAATGGGAACTATGCGTGCTGACATTGCCTGTAGCTCACAGAAGGCCTATGCCTCCGCCCCTGGGAGCCTGGGGTGAGCTCTCGCTCTTCTCAGTACAGCGCCTTCACCTGGTGAGGGATCCCAAGGTAGTGGGATAACCCCTCACAGGAACCAATACAAGGATAGTAATACACACCACACAGGTATAAGATAACTGTTTACTAACACACTACTAATTACAGTATTACCCCTAACACCACGTCCCCACAATACACTGACCCAAAACAATGTTCACACCCGGTGGGGTTCCCACAAAGTACTGAGGTGCCCTGGGCACCTAACCACTCCGGTGTCCATAGAGCAAGGCCCACCCAAAGTGTGTGGAGTAGCACTTCCCCTGTGTGAGATCATTGGTGCACTTGGAATACCTCCCTGGGCACTCCTGTATCCAGGTGTCACCGTCTGCAAGGGATCAGTCTGGTCCCAGAACGTGGGGCCTGCAAATCCCTCCTCTCGCCTTATCCGGTCCACCACATGGGGCGAGCTCCAGCTGGAGGGTCTCACCGTTAGAGCCTATAGTGTGCCTGTGGTTTGGTCCCTGACCGCAGGCCGCAGATCGCCTCGTGGCTTCGTCTACCGGCGCAGCAACACTCCCACTATACAGATAAAAAAGGAAGAGTCCCTATCTGGAGGCCATCCCTATGCACACACAATCTAAGATGGCCCAGGGTCTAGCTGGGACATGCGGGGCAACTCTAGGCCTAGACACTACCTACTCTGTTGCCTCCTCTGCTCCGACTGGCGTGGTCCCTTGTTCACGCCAAACCTCCTTCCTGCTCCCTGCAAGGATCCCCCAGCCCTATTGGCTGTACTGCCCCATGTGTTAGTTTCCCCTGAGCACTATGGGACATGTAGTCCCGTGCGTAACCGCCTGTAATGGCTGCCGCTCTGCTAGCCCCTGCGCATGCGAAGCCCATTCTATTCCACATGCGCAAGAACCAAAATGGCCACCACCTGCGCCACTGGCCCGTCGCGGAGCTCCGGTGCTCCCACACCCCGCAGCCGTCCCCCTCCCCGGCACAGGAGGTAAGAGGGCCCCCCCCCCTGGTGGAGACTCCAACGTTTTCGCTTGGGAACAACATATATCACAAAGTTTATATAATAAAAATGCATAATATCATATACAATTTAATTGGTATATCAACTCTAAACAAGGTTCAACAATTCGGTGAGAATGGTTATAACAGAAGCTAACCTGCTCTGAGATAGCTGCTGAGACTCATAGTGAGGTGCCCCTAATGAATCATACCATTCTCATTGGTGGGCATCTCACTCTTTGACTCCTGTGAGTCTCTTCTTCGACATCTTCAGTGGAGAGTCTACCATTGGCTTGGTGCGGATCGTTGAAGGTACTTTAGCCATGGTCAGGATTGGAGAGATGCGGATCGTCGTGGTACTTTTCCGAGGTCGGGGTTGGAGAGATACGGATCGTCGTTGGTAGCTGGGGTCAGGAGTATAGAAGAGCGGAATCCAGAGAGATAGCCGAGGTCAAAAATAGAGAGCTAGGAACCAAGGAGCAAGACAAGACTGTGGAGGCAAGGTTAGCAGTGAACACTTCGAAACAACAAAGGATTTGCCAGTGGGCCGGCTGAGCATATATAGGAGAGAGGAACCAATGAATAGACAGACAGAGTGGCGGCGCGTCCTCAGTGCAGGATGTGATTGTCTGTAGTGGTGCAGGAGACAGGTTTGGGAAGGATTGCTGACGAAGATTGATGATGCTGTACATGCGCGCGTTGAGCATGCGTCACGTGCACGTGCTGAGCACCGATGACACCACCGTTCGGGTGCAACCTGGAGGCGGGGTCAGGAGATTCTGCATTTACCTCCACGCGTGATGCGCGTGCACCCCAAGTACAGCGGCTGGTGGTGGATGGCCCAGATGACGCGTTGCAGAACGATGAGGCATTATCTGCAGCTTTCTGGCAGGGTCTTTCCGAGACATTAAAGAATGAATTAGCTGCTCAAGAAAGACCTACGGTGCTCGAGGATCTTATTGACATGTGTATTAGGGCGGATCAACGCCTTCAAGAAAGGAGGTTGGAACGCCATCACTCACGTTTTCTCACATCAACGGCTCTTGTCCCCAGTCTCTCTCCTTCTACTTTCCCAGCTCTTGAGGCTCCAGAAACAATACAGTCAGGAAGTCAGCAGCTCTCCCCTTCAGAGAAACAACATCGGAGAACTGGAAGATTATGTCTTTACTGTGGACTGCCGGGTCACCTGGTGCTTCACTGTCCCACGAAGCCGGGAAACGCCAACACCCAATGAGGTATAAGGGGGTCTCATTGGGTACCATTTCTTCTTCCCCTCCTAGCAAGAGAGATCTACCTACCAGGGTCATACTGTCTATCTTCCTTGAGGGTCCTTGGTTCCTAGTTCCTGCCTCTACCTTCATCGACTCCGGGTCTGGGGGAAATTTTGTGGATCAAGATTTCGCAACTAAACATAAGATTCCCCTGGTCAAGAAATCGATACCGGTGGGTCTAGAGGCTATTGACGGACATCCTCTCCAGCCAGCCAGCCTTCATTTCATTGGAGACTCCTACTCTTACGCTCTCTATTACTGACGGTCACAAGGAAAAATCTCACTGGATGTTATTGTTACGCCGGTGCTGCCCGCAGACCAGACCCGTCCCCTGAGCTGAAGGGGGAAGTGGTAATACACGCACCCGCAGCAAAGGGAGTGTGTTCGGAGTGTGGTATGAAGCGTTGCCAGGCCAGGTGTAGTAAGGTAGACAATACTTGCCGGTACCGGTTGTAGAGATAGAGTGAAGGATGCCTTGCCGAAGTCAGGGAGTGGAGAGTGGAGATAGGTCGTAGTCCAAACCGTCTTCAAGGGGTTACCAGAGTGTGCGTTGTCCAAGGAGTGCCGAGATCGAAAGCCAGAGGGGGTAGTCGGACGAGCTCCGTCAGAACCTGTGAAAACACTGAGAGAATCCAGAAGTACTTCCATACAGAGACTATGTCGAGCAAAGACTGAGAGCAGAGAGGAGCTAGATAAAGCAGGAAGGTCCAATTAGGAATGGAGGCAGGACAGGAAGAGCTACAGGGAGACACTGCAGATTGGTGCAGGCATAACAGGCCAGGTGAGTCTTGTTGGTATCTGATCCTGAGAGTGCCCCCTGAAGGAGCAGGTAAAATGCCAATGTGCCTTATTTAAATCCTGCTGTCATGGACATAGTTCCTCTTTATTATGCTGTCAGGGTGATTATTGTGTACATCCCGGTGGTTGTCTCAACTGACTCCACTTGTCACTTCCCCTACAGTCATCACGCAGAATTATTGCATTATTGAGGGGCACTCCATCATCGCCGGACCTCCTAATTAAGGATCTTATTAACAATATGCTTAAGGATGCTACCTGCTCAATTTTGAGCACCACATATACCACATTCCTCTGAGTCTTGTTGGTAACCTGAGTATGCCCGTGCAGTGTGCGGGGGCGGAGCCTGAGGTCCGGGGGACGGGAATAAGAGTGTGCAGACTGAGCATGCTCCGTAACTCGTGTACGCGCGTAAACCGAGCCAGTGGATGGTGCAGGTGTGCGTGCAGGAGGGCGTGGGTGCGCCCGGCGCTGAGCAGAGGAATCGCCGAGGGGAGTGATCCCGCGACGGCGGCAGGGGGGGGAGCCGTGGAGGCCGGTAAGGCAGGATTGTTTTGTGTGTCCAGGGGTACCCTGCAGGGAAGGAATGCTCTGTGTGGGGAGCGTGGAGAACGCCGATTCCTGACAGTACACCCCTCTTCAGGAACGGCCTCAGGACGGTCCAAGAACGGTTTGTCTGGAAACTTTTTCCTGAAGGACTTAAGAAGGGCCGGGGCATGAATGTCCTTTGAAGGTACCCAGGATCTCTCTTCAGGGCCAAAGCCCTTCCACTGCACCAAGAACTGGAGCTGACCCCTGGATAGGCGAGAATCCAACAGAGAGTGAACTTCGTATTCCTCGTTATCTTGTACAGTAATGGGATCCGGTTTACGAGTCTGAACCCAAAAGAAGTGACTGGAGATGAATGGTTTTAAGAGGGACACATGAAAGACATTGGGAATCTTCATACTGGGTGGTAGTTGGAGCCGGTATGCCACGGGATTGATTTGTTCACAAATAGGGAAGGGACCCAGGAACTTAGGTGCCAGTTTAGGAGATGGTACCTTGAGGTGGATATTCTTAGAGGAGAGCCATACCAAATCCCCTGGTTTATAACTGGGCGCCGAACGACGACGACGACGACGACGACGATCGGCCTGTAGTTTCGATCTGCGGGAGGAGTTGAGAAGGGTAGACTGAATCCTGGACAATGCGGTTTGGAGGGAAGAAATGCATTCATCTACGGCTAGTACTCCAGAAGGAATGTTGGGGATGGGAACACAGGGAGGGTGGAACCCATAATTTATAAAGAAGGGCGACTCCCGGGTGGACTCGTTTTTGGTAGAATTGACGGCATACTCTGCCCAAGAGAGGAGTTGAGCCCAATCATCCTGGAAATCGGATATGAAACATCTCAGGTATTTTTCCAGGGATTGATTGATTCTCTCCGTTTGTCCATTGGACTGAGGATGATAGGCGGAAGAGAAAGAAGAAGAGATGCCCAATCTCTTTGTGAAAGCTCTCCAAAATTTGGATACAAACTGAGAACCTCTGTCAGAAACAATGGACGAAGGGATCCCATGAATCCGGAAAATCTGCTCCGTAAAGATATCAGCAAGGGCGGGGGAGGTGGGTAATCCTTTAAGTGGAATGAAATGGGACATCTTCGAAAACCTGTCCACGACCACCAAGATAGTGTTCATTCCTCTGGACTTGGGCAACTCCACGATGAAGTCCATAGAAATGTCGGGAACTGGAAGGGGTAACAGAAAACCCTGAGGCTTTTGACGGATAGTCTTGCTTTGAGCGCACGTGGGACAGGCGCGGGTAAACTCCAGAATATCTTGAGACATCCTTGGCCACCAGAAATTCCGACAAATGAGATCAGTAGTCTTCTTAAAATCTGGATGACCTGCAGATTTAGAGGAGTGACCCCAAGACAGGACCTCTGGAACAAATTTGGACGGTACAAAGAGTTTGTTGTCGGGAACGACCAAGTCCTTGGGAATGCATCTCTGGGAGTGCAAAATCTTGTCAAGATTCTTGAAAGAAGATGTGGCGAGAATCCTCTCAAGCGGAAGGATAGTCTCCAAAGATTCCTCTGGCCTCTCTTCAGAAGAATGTATTCGGGAGAGTGCGTCTGCCTTTACGTTCTTGGTCCCGGGGATATAGGAAAGGTGAAAATCGAATCGAGAAAAAAAAAGAGCCCAATGACCCTGTCGTGGACCAAGGCCTCGAGCGTTCTCTATGTAAAGAAGGTTCTTGTGGTCCGTGAGAATAGTAAACGGCTCTTTCGACCCCTCCAGCAGGTGTCTCCACTCTTGAAGAGCCATCTTCACGGCCAGAAGTTCCCTGTTACCCACGTCATAGTTCCTCTCGGCAGACGCAAATTTCTTGGAAAAATATGCACAGGGATGTAACTTATCTTGGGGCGTGGGTCTCTGAGAAAGAACGGCACCAGCGCCGCAATCAGAAGCGTTGACCTCCAGGACGAAGGGAAGTTCAATGTTGGGATGACGGAGAATAGGTGCGGATATAAAGGCTTCTTTGAGTGTCTCGAAGGCGGAGATGGCCTCGGATGACTAAGCAGAAGGATCAGCTCCTTTTTTGGTGAGCGCAGTAAGGGGTGCCACAATGGTAGAAAAACTCCGTATAAACTTACGATAATAATTAGCGAACCCTAAAAAACGTTGTATGGCCTTGAGAGAGTTGGGTCTTGGCCATTCAGTGACTGCTTGAAGTTTACCGGAGTCCATCATAAACCCCTCATTGGAAATGATGTACCCCAGGAACGGAGTAGAAGTCTGATGAAAGGTGCACTTCTCCAGTTTGGTGTACAATGGTGTTCAGGGAGACGGGAAAGGACGTAGGAGGTGTGGCATATATGGTCCTGGAGATCTTTGGAAAAAATCAGGATATCATCCAAGTATACAATAACAAAAATATTGAGTACCTTACGAAAGACGTCGTTGATGAAATCCTGGAAGACAGCGGGAGCATTACATAAGCCGAAAGGCATTACAAGATACTCGTAGTGTCCACTACGTGTGTTGAAGGGCGTCTTCCATTCATCCCCCTTCCTGATGCGCACCAGGTTATAGGCACCACGTAGATCCAACTTGGAAAAAATATTGGCCCCCAGTAATTTATCGAACAGTGCGGTAATGAGGGGAAGGGGTTAACGATTTTTAATAGTTATGTGGTTTAAACCCCTGTAGTCGATGCAAGGCCTCAACGACCCGTCCTTTTTCTTGACGAAGAAAAACCCAGCCCCTGCTGGGGAATTGGAGTGACGAATAAAGCCTTTCTTGAGATTCTCCTGGATATATTCATCCATAGCGTGAGATTCTGGTAACGACAAGGGGTAGGTCTTGGACTTGGGTAGGGAGTAACCTGGAACTAGATCGATCGGACAATCATAAGTCCTGTGTGGCGGCAAGAGGTCTGACTGTACCTTATTGAAAACGTCCCGGAATTGATGGTAAACGGAAGGTAGAATATCTTCCGGAACAGAGGTATTGGCCAGCAGTTGTTGAGTCTCGCCTGACCTCGGCCTCCAGGAAATGGGAGCAGAGGAAGTCCAGTCAATGAGAGGATTGTTAAGCTGTAGCAAATGAAGACCAAGGGTGATGGGTATCCCAGGAGCGTGAATGGCATCGAGAACTAAGATCTCCTTGTGCAGATGTGAGGACAGAAGCAAGGGAGCCGCCTCTAAGGAGATGTGGGCCGGGGTAAGAGGACGTCCATCGATACCGCCGAGTGCGATGGGAACCTTCTTTCTCACGAGTGGTATGCGGTTTAACCTGGCGAATTCAAGATCCACGACGTTTCCTCCAGCTCCTGAGTCAATGAAAGCGGCGGTAGAAGTCTTGAACTTATCGCCTGAAAGGGAGACTGGAAATGTAAGTTTCTTAGGGAGTTCACCTTTAGAAAGGGGACGTGGAGACATTACACCCAGAGAGAGCCCCTCTGTACTCACTGGTGTTCCCGTTTCCCGGACGCAGTGGACACTCCCGAACCAGATGTTCCATGGATCCGGAGTAGAAACACAATCCCCCGGCGTGGCGGAACTGCCGTATCGGTGTACGGATGCGTTGTACCCCCAATTGCATTGGCTCTGGCAACTCCAGTGCAGGACGAAGAGGTATGGTAGCACTTGGGGAAGCAGGAGTGTTGCTGGGAGTACTGGAGAACGGAACTTGAAAGTTATGGAAGCGAGTGTGCTGATGCTCTGAGCGGCGTACCTGGATACGTTGATCCACTCGGACAGCCAAATCAATGAGGACCTCCAATTGATCCGGCCTGGATTGGCGAGAGAGTTCATCCTTGATGGGATCTGCCAGGCCTTGCCAGAATACGGAGACGAGAGCCTCTTGTCCCCAGTTAGTCTCAGCTGCTAGAGTCCGGAATTCCACAGCATACTGTGTTACCATTCGCCGTCCCTGAGTGATCTGGAGGAGAGAAACAGATTCCATCTCTCGACGAGCGGGAGAATCGAATACTCGTTGAAATTCGGCTTTAAATGCCGGGTAATCTTGGGTAAGGTCAGAACGTCGCTCCCAAACCGGGGAAGCCCAAGCCAGGGCGCTGCCAGTGAGGAGGTTATAAATGTAGGCTACCTTCTTGCGATCAGTATTGTAGAGATGGGGGGGCCATTTCAAACTGCACCTCACACTGGTTTATGAAACCCCTACAATCTTGCGGTTCACCTGCATAAGGCTTGGGGGGAGGAATCCTTTCATCTGAGCTTCTAACTGCGCTTGCGGAGTGGGGGCTTACATCTGGAGGGGTCGCGGTCGGTACCCTGTCTGAGAGTACTGCGACCTGGCGTGTAAGTGCCACAATTTGATCCGCCATAGCCTGGTTTTGCTGAAGCAGATTGGAGAGAAACTGTTGAAGTTCGGTCTGGTCTGCGTCTTGTGGGCTCGACATAATGTTACGCCGGTGCTGCCTGCAGACCAGACCCGTCCCCTGAGCTGAAGGGGGAAGTGGTAATACACGCACCCGCAGCAAAGGGAGCGTGTCCGGAGTGTGGTATGAAGCGTTGCCAGGCCAGGTGTAGTAAGGTAGACAATACTTGCCGGTACCGGTTGTAGAGATAGAGTGAAGGATGCCTTGCCGAAGTCAGGGAGTGGAGAGTGGAGATAGGTCGTAGTCCAAGCCGTGTTCAAGGGGTTACCAGAGTGTGCGTTGTCCAAGGAGTGCCGAGATCGAAAGCCAGAGGGGGTAGTCGGACGAGCTGCGTCAGAACCTGTGAAAACACTGAGAGAATCCAGAAGTACTTCCATACAGAGACTATGTCGAGCAAAGACTGAGAGCAGAGAGGAGCTAGATAAAGCAGGAAGGTCCAATTAGGAATGGAGGCAGGACAGGAAGAGCTACAGGGAGACACTGCAGATTGTGCAGGCATAACAGGCCAGGTGAGTCTTGTTGGTAACCTGAGTACTCCCGTGCAGTGTGCGGGGGCGGAGCCTGAGGTCCGGGGGACGAGAAGAAGAGTGTGCAGACTGAGCGTGCTCCGTAACTCGTGTACGCGCGTAAACCAAGCCAGTGGATGGTGCAGGTGTGCGTGCAGGAGGGCGTGGGCGCGCCCGGCCCTGAGCAGAGGAATCGCCGAGGGGAGTGATCCCGCGACGGCGGCAGGGGCGGGGAGCCGTGGAGGCGTAAGGCAGGATTGTTTTATGTGTCCAGGGGCACCCTGCGGGGAGGGAGTGCTCTGTGTGGGGAGCGTGGAGAACGCCGATTCCTGACAGTTATTAATTCACCTTCTGTACAGGTGGTGGCCTTCCTTGGCTCCAACAACACAATCCGATTATAGATTGGACAGACAAGAGACCTATACAATGGGGTGTTGCCTCGGGGATTGCTCCTGTAGCCTCGGTACAATTTATCGCTGGCGTAGAGACCAGTACTCCTGCCAAACCCACTCTTCCTGAAGTACAGCATATGCAGAATTCATTGAGGTTTTTGATAAATTGTGCTCTGAAACTTTACCTCCGCACCGCCCTTATGATTACCCCATAGAACTTCTGCCCGGTGCCATCCTTCCTAAAGGCAGATTCTATCCTTTGTCCCTTCCTGAGACTAAGGCTATGTCTGAATATATTCAGGAGAACTTAAAGAGAGGGTTCATTAGAGTTTCTTCCTCCCCAGCCGGGGCTGTCTTCTTTTTTGTTAAGAAGAATAATGGTTCACTCCGTCCTTGCATAGACTATAGGGACCTTAACAAAATAACCCTGAAGAATCGTTACCATTTGCCACTCATCTCAGAATTATTTGATCGTCTACAAGGTTCTTCCATTTTTTCTAAACTCGATCTTCGTGGGGCCTACAAAATCATACACATTCGACAAGGGGATGAATGGAAGACGGCCTTCAATACGAGAGACGGCCATTACGAATATTTTTTCATGCCTTCTTGCTCTGTAATGCCCCAGCTGTTTTCAAGAATTCGTGAATGATATTTTTCGAGATGTCCTCAACATATTTGTAATTGTCTACTTAGACGATATTCTTATTTTTTCTAAATCTATATCCAAGCATATCCCAACCACTAAGTTAGTTCTCTCTCGTTTATGTGAGAATCATCTCTATGCCAAGATGGAGAAATGTCTTTTCCACCAAACATCCACTTCTTTCTTGGGATACATTCTCTCTGATAAGGGTTTCTCTATGGATCCTGATAAACTTAAGGCAGTGATAGATTGGTCTCAACCCACTTCTCTTAAGGCGATTCAGCGGTTTCTTGGCTTCGCCAATTATTATCGTAAATGTATCCGTAATTTTTTCGCCACAGTGACTCCCATCACCGCCCTGACGAAGAAGGAAGTGGACACTTCCTCCTGGTCTCCTGAGGCATGCCTGGCCTTTGAAACCCTTAAGAAAGCGTTTGTCTTTGCTCCTATCTTATGCCATCCAGACCCTAAACTTCCTTTTACGTTGGAGGTAGATGCCTCGGATATTGGAGCAGGAGCCGTACTCTCACAGAGACAGGCCCCTCAGGATAAGCTACACCCTTGCAGGTTCTTCTCAAAAAAATTATCCTCCGCAGAACAAAACTACGATGTTGGCAACAGGGAACTCTTGGCCATCAAACTTGCTCTACAAGAGTGGAGACACCTCCTGGAGGGTACTGAAAACCCTATTTCAATTCTTACAGACCAAGCCTTATGGGAATCGTCCTGAGGCCGATCCTAAAGGGGGGGGGGGTACTGAAAGGAATCAGGGAACACGTCCTTTGCGACTTGTTCCCTCCTTACCTGTCTTATCTCAGACCTCCGCTCTGGCACCAGTGCGTGCGCGCACCCGCGCTCTGCTTACAAAGCGTGCACGCGCAGCTCTTCTTGTGTGCCTTGGAGATTAGCTCCGCCCCCTCGGACGCGCCATGCTTCTCTCGTGTGTAGCACACACGTGATGACGTGCACCACTCCCCAGCTTCGTGGCAAGTATTCAATTAGCCCACTTGTCTCCTACAGCCAATACTTGCCTCCGTGGAGGCCGCGCCTCCGCTCCGCCTCCTTTGCTACTGGTTCCTGTTTCCCATAAGTACCCTGCAGTTCCTGTCATACCTTGCTAAGCATAACCTCTTGTAGCCTTGAGCTCCTACGTCCCGTTGTGCCCTGCTCCTTGTCTTGTGTTTATCTTGCAGTTTAACTCTTCGTGTACTGACCTGGCTTAACCTTGAAATATCTCTGGATACTGACCCGGCTTACCCTCGACTCTGCTGATCTCTCCAACCCAGACCACGGCTATACGGACATCTACTATTCTGACCTCTCCAACCCCAGACCACGGCTATATGGACTTCCACAATTCTGATCTCTCCAACCCCAGACCACGGCTAACGGACTTTGACTATTCTGAACTCTATACTCCAAGACCTTGGCAAGTATCGACTAACCCACTCTCTCCAAGCCAGACCCGGCTACGTTTGACAATCCGCCTGCCAGGCACGCTTCCGCTGCTGTGGGTGCGTGGTTTACTACTTCCCCACCTCAGAACCGGGGTCCTGTCTTGCTCGTGGGCAGCTCAAGTGTTACACTCATAATGGGAAAAATAAATTCCTTCCTGACTCCAAATAATGGCTCTCCTCATAAGTCAGATTTTCCATCCCCTTTATTAATCTTCTCTGCACTTTTTCTAGTTCCATAATGTCTTTTTTTATGGAGTGATGCCCAAAACTGTACTCCATATTCAAGGTGTGGTGTTACTACTGCTATATAGAGGGGAATACTGTAATTATGTTTACTTCCCCTCTATCCATTCCCCGTTTAATGCAAGATAAGATCATGTTTGAGATAAAAGAGAAGCGTGTCCCTGCGCTCAATAGTGTAATAAAGTTTACTGTATAAAAAAAGCAACAAGGTGAAATAGTAACGCCCTCATAAGATTTCAGATCTTTAATGCTTATATCACCAAAGACTTGTGGCTCCGATGTTGATCCGAGACCTTCTATCATCTTGTCATGCAGGCATGTCTGTCTGCATTGCCGTGAAGTGTAGGGAAAGGATCAGGTGATTCGCAAATGAAAACAGATAAATGCTGCTTTGGGAATAGTACTCTGTGTGTCAATTGGCACCAGCAAAGGTTCCGTACAACCCTCTTATGGAGAGGCAGTTGTCTCCCCTAGTCATGGGAGAAGATGGTCTGCCCCCTCTTGGCTGGATCTAAAAAAAAAACTATTTCCTACACCACTTTCTTAGCCATGCATTAAACTCCCTAATAAACAACTGTATCTCTGAGGTAACACATGACACTGGTAATATTTGAGAAAATATAACCTTGGAAGTTCTTGCCTTAAACTGGCGACCTAGAAATCATTTTGTAGGGCCCTTCATCTTTCTCTAACTTTGTCATTGGTGCCAATGTGTACCAAAACCGCCGGGTCAGTCCCAGCCAGTCCCAACAATCTGTCTACCCAATCCACAATGTGCCAAACAAGAGCCCCCAGGAGACAATAAACTGTTAGGTGCATGCGGTCATGGCAACAGATTGCTCTATCTACCTTCCTAATAACGGAGTTCCCTACCACCACAACCTCTCTTGATCTCTTGAGTTTCTTGAGTCTCCTCTGTGCTGGGGGAACTATTCCCCTGGCTGCCAGAGGAATCAGTCTCCCCCAGCTTTGCCATTCCTGCCCTCAGTAAATGGTGATGTTCACCTTCTGATTCAATAAAGTTTTTTACTTTTTCAATGCGTCTGGCTGTTTGGAGGAGCTGTGACCGCGGAGTCACTTGTTTTTTCTTCCCCTTGGTACAATACTGTACTAGTATAACGTATTAAGAATTTACTATAGTTCTCTATACCTAGTTTCACACCTTCCTTGTATTAACTCCTATTTCTAACTCCACACTTAATACAAACAGCACTTGAAATCAAACAGTGACCCAGACACACAGATCAGCATTCACAAGCTCAGGATTCATTACAAGCCTCTGTTTTAAAGAGAGAGACACACACCAATTAAGTGTGTTAGGTTAGCTATCAGCTAAACCACACTTACTGCAGGCTGAACCAGTCAGGAGAGATAAAAAGGTTACAGGCTTTCAATTCCCACACAATTAAAAATAAATTTTGAAATCACATAAGACGATGCGTGGAGATGTGTCAGTGTCTCTCTGCAGTCCCTATGACACGTTGTTATAAGGTTCCTCTTGGGTGTGCCGGACAACGTTGGAGCTCTTATTGAAAGTGTGTGTAATAGTAGCAGGTCTGTGTCTTCGCAAAGCCTTCAGTACCCTTGTCTGTAATGAGGATCCCCCCCGTAAACCCAGGTGGTTGCTGTTCGCCGTAGACCTCCAACGGTCCTGTCCATGACTTTGGTCAACCAACTTCCTGCTCACAAGCTGGACCTCTGGTTACAGCAGCTCTGCCCCCTCATGCTCTTCCAGGAATTCTTCAAATACTCTCCCCTTCTCTTCCTGAATAACCTTTATTGGCCTGAGGGTATGTCTATCATTGAGTGACTCATTAGCACACCGCAGAGAGGAGCTATCCAGGAGGCAGCATGCAAACCTTTGCAAGGGGTTACATATAAATTATATTATTAGTGACATTTATGCTACTGATATTTATGAATGCTTTTATATTATCTTTATTTAAACCTTTTAGAGCTGGGGAAACTGCAATGTATTGGTGGCTCCTTCAGCACAAAAAGGGTTGATAGTAAACATGAATTTGCATTCAGATTTTTATATTTGTTAATATATTTTCAATATCCTTTTTTTTTCCAAAAAATGTGTTTGCATTTTTCATTCATTCAAATAATGGACTAGTATCTTTGGACATTGGCGAAAGTATACACAGGTTAGACAACAATGATCTTAAAAATAAGGTCAGTTACGTCTGGGTCATTCTGATCAGTCATTAGGTCACTTTGATCCTACATGTGACTGACTCTTTAACCTATTAAACATGTTATTATCATTAGGTCACTTTGGCTCTACATGGGACTGAACCTTGAACACATTAATCATGTCACTGTTACTAGATCACTTTCATGCAACATGGAACTAACCCTTTAACTCATTAAACATGTCGCTATCATTATATCATTTTGGGGCTACATGGGATTGACCTTTTAACCCATTAAACATGTCACTGTCATCATGTCACTGTGTCATTGATTCTGTCACGGGAGACTGGGATAATTACACAGGATCGCAATCACTAGAAAGAACAGAAGAGTTAAATAAAACAAGTTTATTTTGGCAAGAGTCAACAGGAGCAACACAATACAAGGTTTTAGGTTCAAACTCACCTAAACAGGAGTTACAGGGGGAATCCTAGCTCACTACAGTAGGTGCTGGGCGCCACTTCGATAGGCTTACCCAGGATGTCTTCCACACACTGAGAGTCTCTGGGTACCACGGTACCGTAGGGATGCTAGTTGCATCCTAGCAAGTTTAAATCCGAGCCTCGTTCTGGATATGTGTACCTCCGGCAAAAACCTTGCAGTGACACACCAACTGTCACCTAGATTGTGAGTATGGATCTAATTTAACTAACTGTGATCGACAGGCGTTTACATTGTTTTCCGGTCTCCATTTAAATCATGGAAGACAGGGTGCTGGCCAATCAGAGCATGGAACCTACGTTGGCCAATCACAGAGCAAGGGCTCATCTCTGATGGGCGAATAAGGCCATGGGAAGTGAGAGTGTACAGAGGTGGGCTTAAGAAAAGTGGGAAATTCAAACTTACCACTGGGAACTGAGACAGTTGGGGCTAGGCCTCAATTTCCAGTTTCAGACAGATATCTCCCTCAGAGTTTTGGATGAACATTGGCTCTGCTTTTAGAGTGACTGTGTCACGAGTGCTCACAACAAAGAAGGCGGGACCGCGAGGCTGAGGTGGGGATATTATTAGCCACCAACCAACAACCAAGCAGACACGTCCGGAGTGTAGAGTGGAAGTCGTGTTGCCGGGTCAGGGTAGGAGAGGTCAGATTTGTCGAAGTACTTGCCGTGGTCAATGAGTAGAGAGATCGGATTGTCGTTGATGGGGTGCCGGGGTCCAGGGGTGGAGAGAGTAGAATAGTCGAGTCCGTAGCCATGGTCCAGGGTCAGAGAAGTCAGGAGTCCGGGTATAAGCTTATGTAGCCCTTTTTCTGATGCTATAAAGAGACTACTGGTCACTGCACACACCTGTGGCTCCAGGAGATCTGAGCCTCCGCTAGCTGGGAGCCTGGGGTAACACTTATTTAGCGCAGTGCCTCCACTTACCCAGGATCCCCATCATGTAAGATTCCCCTGGGCAAGAAACATAACAACACACATATGATTGTGTGACAACTCGGGCGATTCCTTCCCCTCCTTGTCCCTCTCTCCCATCTCCTGTTGCCCCTTATACTCCTTCCCACTCCTCTCCTTTACCTTCCACCTCTCTCCCCTTGCCGCAGCGCATTCCCCGCAGGTCTCGCATACCCTCGCGGTCCCTGAGCCCCTCCTATGAACCTCCCCGCTCCCTCTCTCCCGCGGTGCCCGCATTACCTTCCCCTGTGGTGGCGTCCGTCCCGTTGCCTCCTCCCTGCGTGGTGCCTGCGGCACGGCGGCACCACAGCCTGGTGACGCGTCCGGTGCGTGCGCTCCCTCAGCCCACGAAGGGCACACGCACACGCTCCTCCGCTGGTCTCCCTGACCCACCTGCTCCCTCTTCTCTGCCTCTGCATGCCGTCTCGCGGTCGCAGGTCACGCACGCGTTCCCCTTCTCTGGGCTTCGTGCTCCTCCTGCGTCCTTCCCTTGCTCCGTGCGGTCCCTCTCTGTGTTGCAACCTGTGCGCGTGCCTCCCCAGCTTACAGAAGGCGCGCGCACATGCTCTTCTTATCCTGTTCCCCATGTCTCCACCTCTTAAGGCCTCCAGGCAATTCCCCTGACTGTCCCTTCTGTCTCCTCCTCTTCTCTCCCTGTCCTATCCCTGTCGTCTCCCACTTCTCTCTCTACTCCTCCCCTCTCTCCTATTGGTATGCCCTCCTTTATAACCCCTGTCTGTCCACATCTTCCTCGCTCTGCATAGTTCCTGTTTCCCTGTGTGTACCTGACCTATGCTGTGCTCCCTCTGTGTTCCTTTTGTTTCCTGCTCCGGTGTTATCTTGGATTTCCCTGGCTTTGACCCCTGCTTGTCCTGGACTACTCTGCTCTCTGGTATCCTTTTGAACCCTGCTGTGCATACTACTTCGCTTACCTCTGGCTTCCTAGGACCTGGCTTATACTCTGACGATTCTAACCTCTGGACTCCTGAACATTGGCACACGGACACGACCATTCTTACGGACATCCCCAAGCGTTGCAAGTATAATCTAACAACTCTTCCTACAGGCACAGCAACGCCATACCACACTCTGGGCTTGCTCCCACTGCTGTGGGTCTGTGGTATCATACCGTTCCCACCTCAGTACTGGGGTCTAGCCAGGTCTGCGGGCATATAGGCGTGACAGATTGTAACTGGTTTTACTGTAACGCAATAATAACCTTTTGATAATGAACCGTGGCAATAACACATATCACATTACTTATACTATAACACTAGTGGCTCTGCCTCTCTCTCTTTAGGAGTACTGTCTCTGTCCTGTCACCGCGTGCCCCACACCGTGTCCATGTATGGTAATGTATTTGTAAAGGCTCAGTCCTTTGGCCACTTCACTAGTGTCCCCAAAGAGTAATACCTAAGGCGGGATCAGCGCCTGTTGACCGTTGTTGGTGCACTTGATGTAAATACCTTCTGGCCATGGCGGTGACCGGTAACAGCTTCGAAAAGGATCCATCGATCCAACGGGTTGCTTCCAGATATCGCGGTATCCAACCGTCTGGTCCCAGATGACTGCAACCGCTGCAACTCTGTGCCTTGTCCCTAACTGGTACTCAGTAAGGGGTGATGTTGCTATCACCATAGGGCTTCCCTGCAGCACTGCAACCTACTGTGGCTCAGGGATTCTCCTAGGGGCCTGCGGGGAAAAGCTATCCTATGCAGGCGGGTCATGGACCCCCTGCACTCACACTACCTCCTCCTTCACCTTCCGGATCCCCTCTCACTAGCTCAACCAAATAACTGCTGCAGCTGCATTGCACTCAACACTGTGTCTTCTTGTCAGCGCACACAGCACTGCAGCTGTGGCACTGACAAGACTACACACACACACACCTAAGGGCAGGGTCCCTACCTTAGGGGCCTTCCCTCAGAACCTACCCACTAACCTAGTGGGGAGTGGGGCCTACCTGGGACCTGGGGTAACCTGACCTGGTGTAGGAGCAACTTGCTCCCTATACCCTCCCCCCCTTCCTGCTCCCAGCTCTAACTGCCTTTCTGCAAACCCCGCGAATTGTATCTATCTCCCCTCTCTGGAATCCGGGAGCCTTATTGGCTGCTATGAGGCACCTGGTGCATTCCTCCCTATGCCTCATGGGAACTGTAGTCCCGTGGAGGCTGCTGTGGCATTGGGGCCACATACGCGCTTGTACTGCACATGCTGGAAAAAACAGGTAGGTCGCGCTATATCCCACAGTGAACTGGCAGCCTATGATATAACCCCGACCCCTAGTCAGGCTGTGGAAATGGAAAAAAGTTATATCTGTGGCGCTCAACACTGTAGTGATCAAAACAATTCTGATAGATAATATAAAATATACAACCAGAGCCACGGAAATCGCCCGTCCGAAAGGATGCTCCACGTGATATGGGTGAACATGTAAATATATAAAAAATCAAATCATAGCATAATACTGTAAAACATATACACAAATAAACAAACAACATACAACACTTAACAGACGCTGAGAACAACAGGTGACTACTTACAATAGCATTTAATATGGCATATCATTAATATCATAAAAAACACTTAATACACATAAAATAGTACATAAAACATATAATAGGTTCAGGCAAGATTCTCCAACTCGGGTGGGGGTACCTGCTTACCGAAAACAAGATGGTATCAGGCAATGGATAATTCAAAGAGTATCCCCTCTTATAGATAGCTGCTGCTGCTGCTGCTTACACCTGGGCTCAGACGAGTGGTCTCAAATGGGCAGGGACAGGTTTTTCCAGCCTGCGGCATCTGCCTCAGTCCTCACCCAGCACCGTAGCACCGTCCACGCATGGCAGAAGCTTCAGGACCACACACACCGATACTTCCTGGTCTGACCGCGCCACACGCACCAAACAATGCAATGCTGAAATGCCGGATATTCCTATGCCAGCGTTCGATTTCCTCAGTTTTTACCACTGAGGAAGAAAGCAAGACTTTTGAAACGCGTAGGGTGGTTCCGTGAGGTCCCTACTACTCGGGTGTGAGTGCTGTACCCTTCTGAAGCTGTGAGCTGCGAGTTGTGGGCAATCGAACGCTGGCGTAGGAATATCCGGCATTTCAGCATTGCATTGTTTGGTGCGTGTGGCGCGGTCAGACCAGGAAGTATCGGTGTGTGCGGTCCTGAAGCTTCTGCCGTGCGTGGACGGTGCTATGGTGCTGGGTGAGGACTGAGGCAGATGCCGCAGGCTGGAAAAACCTGTCCCTGCCCATATGAGACCACTCGTCTGAGCCCAGGTGTAAGCAGCAGCAGCAGCAGCAGCTATCTATAAGAGGGGATACTCTTTGAATTATCCATTGCCTGATACCATCTTGTTTTCGGTAAGCAGGTACCCCCACCCGAGTTGGAGAATCTTGCCTGAACCTATTATATGTTTTTATGTACTATTTTATGTGCATTAAGTGTATTTTATGATATTAATGATATGCCATATTAAATGCTATTGTAAGTAGTCACCTGTTGTTCTCAGCGTCTGTTAAGTGTTGTATGTTGTTTGTTTATTTGTGTATATGTTTTACAGTATTATGCTATGATTTGATTTTTTATATATTTACATGTTCACCCATATCACGTGAAGCATCCATTCGGACGGGCGATTTCCGTGGCTCTGGTTGTATATTTTATATTATCTATCAGAATTGTTTTGATTACTACAGTGTTGAGCGCCACAGATATAACTTTTTTCCATGTACTGCACATGCGCGACTCCCTAATGGCCGCCGCAGCTCCTGCACACCTTCTGCGCATGCGCGACCACTGCGCATGCGCGAGCAAACACAATTGCGGCCCCACTTGCCGGGTGCGCCGCAGAGCCTCGGAGCGCTCCCTGCTCCGGCCCCCACCTTATCTGCGTGCCAGCGGGTCCGTCGCTGCCTTCGGCGGCACCCTCGACCGCTCGGTGCGCAGGCAAGGGAGTCTCTGGGGCTGAAAAGAGACCCGGGCTACACTCTCCCCCTCGTAAAATCCAAACGACTTCGCTTGGGTAGCAAACATAAAAGAGAATTATATAATGAAAATGCATTGCAAAAGATATACAACAAATCACATGCATTTTTCCATTGGTACCCAACATCATCACGTGGATACCCGAGGCCAGCTGAGTCTCATAGTGGGGTACCCCTAACTGATTGAGTGATTGACTCATGGAAGTCTTTTGGAGCTCAAAATCGGGTGCTACCGTCTCTGATACCAAACCATCTCCTCCTCCTGGTAGAAGGAATAGTAAGGGGTCTTGGTGCTAGACATTTACCCGGCCATCCGTGGCATGGATGAGGTCTTGCTCTTTTCCTCGGTCCACCACATGGTGAATGAAGCGCTCCATCGTGCGCATGAAGGAGGCAATAATTACCAGAGCGGTCACAGCACAGTCTTTGTTCGCTCCAGCAATCTCTTTAATGGTGATGTCTTCTGGGGACATCACAATGTCTATGTGCAGGCCCATGTCTTGAGACGAAAAAGCTTTGAGATTCTCCGTGTAGGAGTAAGCGTCGCTCATGGCCGCTGTATCGGATACCTTGATGAGGTCAAATCTGCTCCATGGTCTGCAGAGATCTTCTAGGGGAGACACCTCCACCAGGACGCGATGACGAGGTGAGCCCATCGCCCGGGTGACCCTACCTTTGGAGCCACCATGCTCCGCGATCACCGGGAAGCTCACACCCGCCACTCCTGGGGCAGTCAACTCACCCCTGTCGTCGTTGGTAGGTACTGATCCCAAACCTGGGACCGATGGTACCATCGTGGAAGACCGGACCAGCCACAGTAGGGCACACGGGCCCACCGCAGAGTCCGCCGTATATGGGGCAATCAGTCCGTTGTCCGCAGCATCACTTGAGTGGTCTGCCGGCAGGCGCTTCACCACGAGTGGTTGGTCGCTGGAATCACCAAAAGAGGATGGGGGTATAGACACCTTACCCTGTGATTCCGGAATCTGCGGTTCTGAGGGTGTAACTGAGTCTAGAACCGGGGTGCACGGATCCCCTGGAACATGTGGTATAGCACACTGACTCGGTGCGGCCACAGCGTCGCAGCTGTCCATTTTGGTCATTGTACCTTCCTCCGCTGGCTCCGGCTCTATAACTGGATCTGGAACCGACATATGGGGTTCCGACATCTGTGACTCTGCCTTCGGTGGCTCCAGCTCGGGACCTGAGTCTAGAATGTCCATTTGGGCACACGAGCTCTCTGCAACCTCTATAGCTGGGGTAAGTTGAATAGCAGCGGCTTCAACCGCTTGGGTAGAGAGATCAGTCACATCAGTTTGCTCCGTGGATTCCGTAGGCTGGGGCATAATAGGCTTCAAGAAATATGCCCCGCAGCAGGCACATTCGGGCTCCCACGCCAGATTGCCTATAGAACAGTCACAGATAGTACTAAAACATTGGATACACGCTTCTCCTTCCACCTCGGTTGTGTTGAAGCCTAGCGGGAACTGGAATATGTCGACTCCGTTGTCACAGGCTTCCTGAAGGCAGGGGCACATTAGCGCGAGGGCATCTATTCCTGGCAATTGCCGGGGCACATACACGTTAGGGTGTAACCCCTTGCAGTCTATTTCATTCCTGGGGGGAAAATAATCAGTTTCTGCAACAGTGTCCTCCTCCTCCTCCTCTTCTGGCGGTTCTGTAGACTGCAGCAGTCTGGGTTTCAGGAACTGCACCTCACAGTCGGGACACTTGGGCCCTCGGGTCAATTCACGGACGGGGCAATCACAACCGCTCAGGCAGCAGTGCAGGCATCCTTCCCCATCTACCACTGTTGTCGTGAGCGCTAATGGTAACGTAGATAACCCATCAGCCCAGCCACCAGTCACATTACAGTCTTCTAATACACAGGGGCATATTACCATTGGCAAGCCCAACTTTGGGGCCCGTATGACTCTATACAGCCGAGGGTGTATTTCTCTGCATCCCGTACTTTCCTTAGGGGCAACAGAAATTGCAGATTGCTGTTCCTCATACACTCTCCACTTGTCATGCAGAGGAGGGGCACATTCTATGAGGGAGTGGTCCTGGCTCGGCTCTGCGCCACTCAAGTTGGGGGGGCGGGGCTCTGGTTTTCCCGCCAGTCCTGGACAGATTTTTGCAGCATTTTTCTGTGCAGACTGGCAGTCAACAGCACATGTGCTCTCCTGATTTGGCGGGAGACGCCATTTTGGATGTGACTCACTGGATGAGGGAGCCTCCATTTTGATCACAGTCCTGTTAACTACACTAGGGCTCTCGGTGCATGCAGAAACTGCCAAGTCAGGGTAAAGTATGTTAGTGTCAAAAGAGGGGGCCCTCCCCTCCTCTTTCCTTTTTGCAAGTCAGGGTAAATAAAGGGGCAGGGATACAGAAAGAAAATGGGGGAGCACAGGTTGAGGGGTAGATAGAATATAGCAGACTTGATTCAGGTGTACTAATCCCTTACACAATAGACGTAGGGATGTGGTGGTGTATAATATAATAAACACTTACACGGCCTTGTGCAAATGTGTCGCATCAAGGTTTCTTTGAATTTCCTCTTTTCTCTTCTTCTCTTTTATCTTGTTTCTTCTTTCTCCATCTGTTCGCTCCTGCTCCCCGTTATTTGGTGCAGAGTAACCCTCGAAATAAACAAATGGATAAAATTGAAACAATGGGCGGTGGTAGACAGGCAAAACGCAGGTACTGATAACAAAGCAGAAAAGACTGCAAACACTCACACGGGCAAGTGTGAGTGCAGTCTTGGGGGAGGTGTCTTTATCCCCTGAAAATACAGAGGTCCCTCAAAGCAGAACTCTTCACTTGTACTGAATATACAGTGGGCAATCAGAGTTTGAAAATAAAGGGGGATACTATTACTCACACGGCCAAGTGTGAGTGCACACTTGGATTGGTTTCTTTAGTGCTCCTCTTGCAGACGCTGGTCAGTCCTCCAATGTTGATAGACTCCTGCCACAAAGTGATGTGGGCAAAAATAAATCTCCTTAACACTTGTTAAAAATCCATAGTCTTTATTGAACACAGTACTAATAAGATAAAATATAAGACAGCGCTTATGAACAAAAAGAGGTTCCAAGCGCTGAAAACAAACAGCCAGTCCTTAAGGAAATAGTGCAGGGCGCGTGGTGTGCAACTAACTATGTCCGCGTCCGGATACAGTGTTGTTCCTCCGTTGTCCCACTCCGGACGGTGGCCGCAAAGGTTCAAAACACTAGGGGGTTGAACCTTTTGATAATGAACCGTGGCAATAACACATATCACATTACTTATACTATAACGCTAGTGGCTCGGCCACTCTCTCTTTAGGAGTACTGTCTCTGTCCCGTCACCACGTGTCCCACACCGTGTCCATGTATGGTAATGTATTTGTAAAGGCTCAGTCCTTTGGCCACTTCACTAGTGTCCGCAAAGAGTTATACCTAAGGCGGGATCAGTGCCTGTTGACCGGTGTTGGTGCACTTGATGTAAATACCTTCCGGCCATGGCGGTGACCGGTAACAGCTTCGAAAAGGATCCGTCGATCCAACGCGTTGCTTCCAGATATCGCGGTGTCCAGCCGTCTGGTCCCAGATGACTGCAACCGCCGCAACTCTGTGCCTTGTCCCTAACTGGTACTAAGTAAGGGGTGACGTTGCTATCACTATGGGGCTTCCCTGAAGCACTGCAACCTACTGTGACTCAGGGATTCTCCTTGGGGCCTGCGGGGAAGAGCTGTCCTATGCAGGCGGGTCACGGACCCCCTGCACTCACACTACCTCCTCCTTCACCTTCCGGATTCCCTCTCACTAGCTCAACCAAATAACTGCTGCAGCTGCACTGCACTCAACACTGTGTCTTCTTGTCAGCGCACACAGCTGTGGCACTGACAAGACTACACACACACACACCTAAGGGCAGGGTCCCTACCTTAGGGGCCTTCCCTCAGAACCTACCCACTAACCTAGTGGGGAGTGGGGCCTACCTGGGACCTGGGGATAACCTGACCTGGTGTAGGAGCCACTTGCTCCCTACACCCTTCCTCCCCCTTCCTGCTCCCAGCTCCAACTGCCGTTCTGCAAACCCCTCGAATTGTATCTATCTCCCCTCTCTGGAATCCGGGAGCCTTATTGGCTGCTATGAGGCACCTGGTGCATTCCTCCCTATGCCTCATGGGAACTGTAGTCCCGTGGAGGCTGCTGTGGCATTGGGGCCGCGTGTGTGCTTGTACTGCGCATGCGCGACTCCCTAATGGCCGCCGCAACTCCTGCACACCTTCTGCGCATGCGCGACCACTGCGCATGCGCGAGCAGACACAATGGCGTCCCCCGCTAGCCGGGTGCGCCGCAGAGCCTCGGAGCGCTCCCTGCTCCGGCCCCCACCTTCTCTGCGTGCCGGTGGGTCCGTCGCTGTCTCCGGTGGCACCCGCGCCCGCTCGGTGCGCAGGCAAGGGGGTCTCTGGGGCTGAAGAGAGACCGGGGCTATACTTAGGTCAAAATGCAAGGAGCAAAACAAGACGAGGCAAGGCAACAGGAAGCAAGAGGTAATCACACAAATGAAAACAAGTTTATGCTCAGCCAATTTGCTAAGGGGCTGGCTGAGCATGTAAAGCACAGAGAGCTAATGGGAAGGCTGCAGGGAGTGAGCATCATAGGTAAGCTGTGTACCGATAGGCAGGGGCGGAGTCAGTAGCAGCTGTGGCATAATGGATTGCATTAACCCCTTGAGTGCCTGTAGCGCACTGTGCGCTGCCCATGTCGTCACGGGGCGGAGCCTGGAGACGGTCCCTGCGGTGTCTCTCTTCCTAGCGGCGCAGTGTCTGCGCGCAGGTTGCAGCTGATGCACATCACCTGTGATGTCGTGGGATGCGTCATGGGGCGGAGCCTGGGGACGATCCCTGCGGTGCCTCCCCTTCTAGCAACAGGACGCCTGGGCGCCGGTTGTGGCTGACGCGCGTCGCGAGATGCGTGACGGGGGCAGGACCTTACGCCGATCCTCACAGACTGTTCCCCAGGCCTGAGTCAACACCCCTCCCTACTCCTCCAGTGTCCCAAGTACTTCAACTAGACCACACTTAAATAACAAGTCCAGATTCCTTTCTCTGCTGGCTGGCTAAGTGAAGTACAACACACAAAGGAGTCATTCAAATACATGACATTATATATGCATGCAGGAAATAAACTGCTACAGGGGCACACAGCACCACACGTCAGCCATTTTGGCTGAAATAAGATTGTCTCTTTAAGTATGTATCTTTACTGGTAGGGTAACTGGTCGGCCTTAGCCTTTAATATGCTAGCCAGGTTGTCCCTACTGTCACCGACTCATTACAGGCATACCCCGCATTAATGTACGCAATAGGTCCAGAGCATGTATGTAAAGCGAAAACGTACTTAAAGTGAAGCACTACCTTTTTCCCACTTATCGATGCATGTACTGTACTGCAATCGTCATATACGTGCATAACTGGTGTAAATAAAGCATTTGTAACAGGCTCTATAGTCTCCCCGCTTGCGCACAGCTTCGGTACAGGTAGGGAGCCGGTATTGCTGTTCAGGACGTGCTGACAGGCGCATGCGTGAGCTGCCGTTTACCCATTGGGCGATATGTCCTTACTCGCGAGTGTACTTAAAGTGAGTGTCCTTAAACCGGGGTATGCCTGTACAAGGTTTGTGTTCCTTTACAATCAAGCACAGTACCACTTTATTCTGACACTTCTACCACTGTGCATAAGCTATACACACATATAATCTGTTTAATAATCAATTCAAAGACTACCGGGTAATGACACTGGATTTTTCCACTGCAAGTACAATCACTGAGTGTTCATAGTCCATATAGCACGCAGGATGTGTATCATAGCTATTGGTATGTGAAACACAAGTGAAAACACTTGTGTTAGACAGGATGAGCAAAGTTTGCTTAACCACTTCACAACTGGCAGTGAAGGTAATTATCATGCATTCCAACGTAAAGAAACTTCCATATATGATGAAAAAAATGTCAGGCCAGGCTGGCGGTGTGTTCAAAGGTCGCTGTGACAAGATAAATATTATGAATCCTTTATCATCCCAGTCCTCTGCACTTTGGATAGACACATCACCAACTTGCTGTAATCCTCCTATTTCCTGAAGTGTTATTTTCAACAATATGCTCCAGTATTTTCAGGTAACCTTGCTTCAATCCTGTCCAATTTCACAATACACTTTGTTACAGAAATTTTCTCTAGCTATATTATCTATGGTGATTACCACATGAATTTTTTTATTTGTAGTCCAAAGATATTTTCTTGTTATAAGTTTTAACATATATATATAATTATTTTTTTTAAGCAAGACTATGCTATAAACCACCAAATATCTGTGAAATTGAGGAAGCTAAAATACTTTTGCAAATGGAGAAGGCATCAAAACTGGGTCATGTTTGCATAATGGTGATTGTAATTATCCAGACATAGACTGGGGCAATGAGATTAGCGTTACAACAAAAGGAAACAGGTTTTGTGGGTGCTTAAAGACAATTATATGACCCAAATTATTGAGGAACCAACCAGGAGAGGGGGAGTTCTGGATTTGGTCATATCAAACAATGTAGAAGTAATAACAAATATTCAAGTCCTGGAACATTTGGGTAACACTGATCATAACATGGTCTCCTTTGAAATAAATTATCAAAAAACAGATTACTTGGGTTCAACAAAGACCTTCAACTTTGGAAAGGCAGATTTTAATAAACTGAGGTCTAATCTACAAGTAATACACTGGGAGGATGTTTTTGCAGGGAAAAATGTAGAAGATAAATGGGCAGTCTTTAAAACATTGTTAGAAAAGCACACTTATCAGTGTATACCCTTGGGTAATAAGTATAAAAGAAATAAGTCAAAACCAATGTGGCTAAATAAACAGGTAGGGGAGGAAATGGACAAGAAGAGGAAGGCGTTTAGATTCTTTAAGTCAGAAGGGACAGAGACATTGTATCAGAATTATTAGGAATGTAACAAAAATTGCAAAAGGGCAATCAAATTAGCAAAAATGGATAATGAAAAAAGGATTGCAATAGAAAGTAAGGTCAACCCTAAAAAAATCTTTAAGTACCTTAATAACAAAAAAATGAGAAAAGAAAATATAGGACCCTTTCAGTGTGAGATGGGTAGGCCGATTATTGGAGATAAGGGAAAAGCTGAGGTATTAAACAAATTCTTTGCCTCTGTGTTTACCAGGGAAGAATCAAGTTCAATAGTAGTGCCGCAGGAGGAAGCCACAACCTCCATATTAATGAACAATTGGTTAACTGAGGAAGAAGTTCATAAGCGACTTGAAAAAATTAAAGTAAATAAGGCACCTGGCCCCGATGGCATACATCCAAGAGTTCTGAAGGAGTTAAGCTCAGTAATAGCAAAACCATTATATTCAATATTCAAGGACTCCATTTCCACAGGCTTAGTACCACAAGATTGGCGTAAAGCAGATGTGGTGCCTATATTTAAAGAGAGAGATAGATCACAACCGGGAAATTACAGACCTGTAAGCCTGACTTCAATAGTAGGGAAACTACTTGAAGGTTTAATACGGGATAATATTCAGGAATACCTAATGGAAAACAAAATTATTAGTAATAGTCAGCATGGATTTATGAAGGATAGATCTTGCCAAACTAACCTTATTTGTTTCTTTGAGAAGGTAAGTAGGAATTTAGACCAGGGTAATGCAGTTGACGTGGTCTACTTAGATTTTGCAAAGGCTTTTGATACGGTTTCACACAAGAGGTTGGTGTACAAAATAAAGAAAATTGGACTCAGTAATAATATATGCACCTGGATTGAAAACTGGTTAAAGGACAGACAACAGAGGGTTGTCATAAATGGAACTTTTTCAGGTTGGGCTAAAGTCGTGAGTGGAGTACCTCAGGGATCGGTACTGGGACCCCTGCTTTTTAACTTGTTTATTAATGACCTTGAGGTTGGGATTGAGAGCAAAGTCTCCATCTTTGTTGATGATACTAAATTGTGTAAGGTAATAGAATCAGAGCAGGATGTAATTTCTCTTCAGAAGGACTTGGAGAGACTGGAAACGTGGGCAGGTAAATGGCAGATGAGGTTTAATACAGATAAATGTAAGGTTATGCATTTGGGATGCAAGAATAAAAAGGCGACTTACAAATTAAATGGAGATATATTGGGGGAATCCTTGATGGAGAAAGATTTAGGAGTGCTTGTAGACAGCAGGCTTAGCAATAGTGCCCAATGTCATGTAGTAGCTGCAAAGGCAAACAAGATCTTATCTTGCATCAAACGGGCAATGGATGGAAGGGAAGTAAACATAATTATGCCCCTTTACAAAGCATTAGTAAGACCACACCTTGAATATGGAGTACAATTTTGGGCACCAATCCTAAGAAAAGACATTATGGAACTAGAGAGAGTGCAGAGAAGAGCCACCAAATTAATAAAGGGGATGGACATTCTAACTTATGAGGAGAGGCTAGCTAAATTAGATTTATTTACATTAGAAAAGAGGCGTCTAAGAGGGGATATGATAACTATATACAAATATATTCAGGGACATTACAAGGAGCTTTCAAAAGAACTATTCATCCCACGGGCAGTACAAAGGACACAGGGCCATCCCTTAAGGTTGGAGGAAAGGAAATTTCACCAACAACAAAGGAAAGGGTTCTTTACAGTATGGGCAGTTAAAATGTGGAATTCATTACCCATGGAGACTGTGATGGAAGATACAATAGATTTGTTCAAAAAAAGGTTGGACATCTTTTTAGTTGGGAAAGGTATACAGGGATATACCAAATAAGTATACATGGGAAGGATGTTGATCCAGGGATTAATCCGATTGCCAATTCTTGGAGTCAGGAAGGAATAAATTTTTCCCCTTAATGGGGTTTTTTGTTTGCCTTCCTCTGGATCAATAAGTAAGTATAGATATAGGATAAAGTATCTGTTGTCTAAATTTAGCATAGGTTGAACTTGATGGACGGAAGTCTTTTTTCAACCTCATCTACTATGTAACTATGCAAGATAAAATGCACTTATCCTTTCATTATTCAATTGCCTGGGTGCTGCGTACTCAGGGTAAATGTAGAAGTGAAGAAATTTACTCTCAGGGCTCCTTATCAGCAAACAATTCTTTATTCAAGTTGGCGGGATCTACGTTTCTGTCACAGAACGGTATCGTCTATTCTTTTTTGATTATTAAGCTCGGCTAACACGGTACAGATATCTATCTATCTATATATATAAATAAATCAGCAGGATTTAACATTTCGTATGACATATGTATATGCTTTTAACGTTTATTATATTAAGATATTGTACTCCAATAATGCCAGTATGCCCTTCCTCCACATGGGATCGAATGGTCCCTTATTCTTCATTCATGTATTTCAATCTAGTCCCGTTTGCTTGTGGTATACCGTCCTTCCAATTCCTCTGTCTTCCGCTGAAATGTAGGCGCCGTCACGTACAGCAAACCTGTGAGCACGTGACCTGCATACAGGACAAGGGTTAATACACAGCTCGAAAGCTAGTCCGCTTTTCACATTGGAAAGGTCCCTCAAATTAACAATATCTCCCCTCAATCTGTCCCCATATACCATCTGTCACCAATAGAAAACAAGTGAGCACGTGACTTAGATATGCAACTAGGGTTAATACACACAGCTACCCTAGCTAACTCACCTTTCTCCTGCGCAAGGTAATTTTAATGAGTTCCTTGATAAAGGCAGTTCTCTGCCGAAACGTTGGACCTTTAGGCTGCGCTTAGGCCTCGGTCCCGCTGCGCTCGTTGGCGCGGGCGGCAATGTAGCGAGTTCCCCACCAGCAGGGGAATCCTCGCGAGTCGGTCCCGGTCCCCACTGGCGGCACAGCTGACTACACGCTGTCGCGCGTCAGCCGCTGGAGACACCACAGAATGGTGTTTTATAGCTTTGACGCGTGACGTGTGTGGCTGTGAGCCAATGGGGAGGGGAGGCTTCGGGAGGAGGAGAGGCTTCGGGGAGCGGGGAGGAGTGTGGAGTGAAAGCAGGTGAGTGCCTTTCTCTGTGTGTGTGTCTGTGTGTGTGCGTGCCTGTCTGTGTGTGTATGTGTGTGCCCGAGTGCGTGAGTGCCTGCCTCTGTCTGTGTGTGTGTGTGTGTGTGTGTATGAGTGCGTGAGTGCCTGCCTGCGTGTGTGTGTGTATGAGTGCGTGAGTGCCTGCCTGTGTGTGTGTGTGTGTGTGTGTGTGTGTGTATGTATGTATGAGTGCCTGCGTGTGTGTGTGTTTAATACTTACCGAAGCTCCAGCTCCAGCCCGAGCCCGTGGAGGGAGGGGGGGGAGAGTAGCGGGTCCCTCCGCTCAAGCCACGCCCCCCCTCCCTGTCAAACCGCCCACCACCCGCTCCGGCTCCCGCTCCCTACAGACCGCATATCGCGGTCTGTGTATCTCAGCGCACCGCCTGTCAGCAGTGCGGGTGCGCTGACTCTGGGAGCGGGGCCTTAGCCTTATAGTGCCGGCTACAGCTACGGCTACGGATGACATCTCATGTCTCCGTAGCCCAAGCGAAAGTTGTAATTTGAGTTTGGGAGACGTCTCCTGCTACAAGGGGAGTGACAGAAGGCAGAGGGGTGGGGACAAGAGCAAGGGGGAAGGCTGAAATGGAGGGGAGTTGTAATTTCTGTTTGTATGCTGAATTTACAGTACTTTTACTTTAAATTACGGGAGAATTTACTATTTTAAAGTTGTTCATATAGTGTGTTTTACTTGACAGACACACAGACACACAGACACACAGACACACAGACACACAGACACACAGACACACAGACACACAGACACACAGACACACAGACACACAGACACACAGACACACAGACACACACACAATCAGAGCTGCCAACAGAAATCATGGGGCCCAGGACAAATGAAAAAAGCAGCCCCCCCCCCAACCCATAGCGCACCTACCACGGAAAAACACATTTTAGCGTACAACTTTTACTTAACCCCCCAATACATATAAAAATACACCCCACCCCCCCAAACAATACATATACAAATACACACACCCCCTCCCCCCAATACATATAAAAATACAACCCCAATAATAAAACACTGCACCCGGTGCCGGGTCGGCAGCGGCAGAAGTCAGCTGGGCTAAGCTTCCGCCTCGCCGGCGTGAGAGGGAGGCCTGGCGCACACACGAGCAGCCATTGTGGGACTGAGAGGTGCCTGCAGTGGGGCAGGGCCGGCAGCAACTGCTGTGACCTGCAGCCGGGCCCCTGCCACCGCCAGCCCCCCGCAGTCCCGCCACCAACCGGCCCCCCGCAGTTACGCCAGCCGCCGTGCCCCCGCCACCACCCCCACCACAGTCCCGCCAGCCGCTGGGCCCCCGCCCCCTCCAACAATCGCCAGACACCGGCACCCCCTACCACCAACCCACACCGCCCTCCCCCCTGCAGCCAGCGGCCTGACCTGTGATAATCCCCAAGGCAAGCCTGATTTGTATATGTATGGGGGGTGTATTTTATATATGTATTGGGGGGGGGGGTATATTTGTAGATGCATTGGGGGGAGTGGGGTATATTTGTAGATGCATTGGGGGGAGTGGGGTATATTTATAGATGTATTGGGGGGGAGTGGGGTATTTTTAGATGTATTGGGGGGAGTGGGGTATATTTGTAGATGTATTGGGGGGAAGTGGGGTGTTTTTAGATGTATTGGGGGGGGGTGTGTTTTTGTATGTATTGGGGGGTTAAATAAAATATTTTAAATAAAAATATTTCCTTGGTAGGTGCGCTATGGGTTGGGGGGGAAGGGGGCCCATGATTTCTGTTGGCGGGCCTGATCTCACACACACAATCACACACAATCACACTCCCACATACACTCCCACACAATCACAATCACACACAATCCCCCACACACACAATCCCACAATCACACACACAATCACACACACACACACACACACACACACACACACACACACACACACACACACACACACACACACACACACACACACACACACACACACACACACACACACACACACACACACACACACACACACAATCCCCCCCCCACACACACACAATCCCACACACATAATCCCACACAGAATCCCCCCCACACACAATTCCCACACACACACAATCCCACACACACAATCCCACACACACACACACACAATCCCCCACACACACACATAATCCCACACACACAATCCCCCCCACAAACACACACACTATCCCCCTCCCCACACACACAATCCCACACACACACAATCCCACAATCCCCCCCCACACACACACAATCCCACAAACACACACACAATCCCCCCACCCACCCACACACACACACACAATCCCACACACATAATCACACACATAATCCCACACACAATCCCACACACAATCCCCCCCACACACACACAATCCCACACACACAATCCACACACACACACACACACACAATCCCCCCCACACACACAAACACACACACACACACACACACACACACACACACACACACACACACACACACACAATCCCACACACACACAATCCCACACACACACACACAATCCCACACACACAATCCCCCCCACACACACACAATCCCATACACGATCCCCATCACACACACAATCCCACACACAATCCCCCACACACACAATCCCCCACACACACAATCCCAATCACACACACACACAATCCCACACACACACAATCACACACACACACACACACACACACACACACACACACACACACACACACACACACACACACACACACACACACACACACACACACACACACACACACACACAATCACACACACACACACACACACACACACACACACACACACACACACACACACACACACACACACACACACAATCACACACAATCACACACACACATAATCCCACACACAATCCCACACACAATCCCCCACACACACAATTCCCACACACACACACAATCCCACACACACACACAATCACACACACACATAATCCCACACACAATCCCACACACAATCCCCCACACACACAATTCCCACACACACACACAACCCCACACACACACAATCACACACACACATAATCCCACACACAATCCCACACACAATCCCACACACAATCCCACACATACAATGCCACACACACAATCCCACACACAGAATCCCACACACACAATCCCACACACACAATCCACACACACAATCCCCCCCACACACACAATCCCACAAACACAACCCCCCTCCCCCCCACACACACACACACACACAATCCCCCCCACACACACACACACACAATCCCACACACACACAATCCCACACACACAATCCCACACACACAATCCCCCCCCAAACAAACACAATCCCATACACGATCCCCCCCACACACACACACAATCCCACACACAATCCCCCACACACACAATCCCAATCACACACACAATCCCACACACACACAATCACACACACACACACACACACACACACACACATACACACACACACACACACACACACACACACACACACACACACACACACACACACACACACAATCCCACACACACACAACCCCCGCCACACACACAACCCCCCCCACACACACACAATCCCCCACACACACAGTCCCACACACACAATCCCCCCCACACACACACACACAATCCCCCTCACACACACACAATCCGACACACAATCCCACACACACAATCACACACACACACACAATCCCACACACACACACATCACACGTAATCCCCCACACACACAATCCCCCCACACGCAATCTCACACACAATCTCACACACACACAATCACACAATCTCCCCTACACACACACACACACACACACACACACACACACACACACACACACACACACACACACACACACACACACACACACACACACACACACACACACAATCCCCCCACACACACACACACAATCCCACACACACACAATCCCACACACACATAATCCCACACACACACAATCCCACACACACAATCCCCCCCCACACACACACAATCCCATACACGATCCCCCACACACACACACACAATCCCCCACACACACAATCCCAATCACACACACACACAATCCCACACACACACAATCACACACACACACACACACACACACACACACACACACACACACACACACACACACACACACACACACACACACACACACACACACACACACACAGACACACACACACACACACACACACACACACACACACACACACACACACAATCCCACACACACACAACCCCCGCCACACACACAACCCCCCCCACACACACACAATCCCCCACACACACAGTCCCACACACACAATCCCCTCCCCACACACACAATCCCCCTCTCACACACACAATGACACACACAATCACACACACACACACACACACACACACACACACAATCCCCCCCACACACACACACACATCACACGTAATCCCCCACACACACAATCCCCCCACACGCAATCTCACACACAATCACACACACACATAATCACACAATCTCCCCTACACACACACACACACACACACACACACACACACACACACACACACACACACACACACACACACACACACACACACACACACACACACACACACACACACACACACACACACACACACCCCTCCCACACACACACACATTCACAATCCCACACAAATACACACACACAATCCCCCCCCCACACACACACATAATCACACAATCCCCCACACACAATCACTCACAATCACACACACACAATCCCACACACACACAATCCCCCCTCACACACACACAATCCCACACACACAATCTTACACACACACACAATCCCACACACCCCCTCTCCCTGCACTCACACACAGACACATTTCCCCTCTCCCTGCATCAGATCAGAAGCTATCTGGTTGGTTACAGCCTGTTACATGAGGAGACCGTCTCTGTAAAAATCAAATTCTACTGACTACAGAGATTCATGTCTCTTCGTCGCTCCGTCGCCGTCGCCCCTACTATAAGCGTATGCTACAGATTCAATGCATTTGTTTTGAAGCGACGTCGCGTCGCTGTCGCCGTCGCCGGCACTATAAGCGCAGCCTTAGGTGGCACATTAAATATGTTCTGCATAAGGCTGCGTCCCCGCTAGCGCTGAGCTCGCTGAGCAGGTGGTGCTTGGCGATGTGACTTGCATATATATATACATATGAAAGTCCCTGCTCACGCGATGCGCACCCGCGTATGCGTGGGCACACACGCTCACCGGCGCTCAGGTAAACAAATTTTTTCAACTTTCTTGCGCGCTCAGCTTCCCCTGCACAATATCATGTTTATTGGGGACAATTGCCCCCAATAAACATTGCAATATACAACACATCCACCCCCTGTGCCCCCAACAACCCCTATACCCCCTAACATACATAAAGTATCTTAATTTTTTTTTTTTATGCACAGGAATTATACTATAGGCCAGCGGTGGCCCTCGGGTGGTCCCCGCAGGTGTCCGGGGGTCCCCGCTCTTTCCTGCGGTTCCAATCCTATGGCCCCCCCACCCCCAAAAAAAGACATAAATACTTTTAAATAAATACCCCCACCCCCTAAGACATACAGTACAGTAATGGGCAAAATGACTATTATCCACATATGGAGGTCCACGGGTGGTCACGCGGGTGTCTTGGGGTCACAATGTGGATGATGTATATAGACAACATCCTGATATTGTGAAAAGGTACTCAAGCACTCTTTGAGAAATTCATTTCGATATTAAATGAGAATGTCTTAAATCTACGCTTAACATATGAGATCAGTACATCGTCTATTATCTTTATGAACCTAACCATTTCTAAAAGTGTATCTGGAAGGATTGAAACTACAATGCACCGAAAGGAAGCGGCTACTAACAGCTTATTGTGTGCTAACAGTCATCATCCCTATCACCAAAAAGCTGGGATTCCAGTAGGCCAATTCCTGAGGGTAAAAAGAAATTGCTCATCTGAACAAGAATTTGAAGTTCAAGCTAATCTAATGAGGCAAAGGTTTCTAGATAGGGGTTACAGCAGGCGTTCAGTGAAGAAAGCCAATAATAGGGCAAAACAAACCCAACGGGCTGACCTCCTTAAGAGATCAAGAATCAGATCAACATCTAATACGATTCATAGGAAACTCCAATAATCAATGGCTTCTAATTACTAACATACTAAATAAGCATTGGCACATCCTCTTAGAGGGTGAAGATTTGAGGAAAGTGCTCCTGAATGAACCTACTTTAGTAAGCAGGAGGGCTGCGAACTTAAAAGACAGACTGGTACACAGTCACTTTGTTCACCCTCTAAAAGACACCTGACTAGCCAATCGGTCAATCGGCAATTTCAAATGTCAGGGCTGCAAAGCCTGCCAATTTTCGTTTCCCACAAAAACGTTTCAGAACTGGGACGACAGTCGTAACTTTAAAATTAAACAGTTTATTACCTGTAGAACAATTGGTGTTATTTACTTGGCCATCTGCGCCTGCCGTAAAAAATACGTGGGCAAAACCACCAGACAGTGACGCCACAGAATACTTGAACATCTAGGGGATATTCGGAATCATAGGGACACTCCCATGGCAAATCATGTACATCAGGCACACTGAGGAGATATCTCAGATCTAAAATTTATGGGAATTGAATCAGTGCCAGGGAGTTTCAGAGGTGGAGACTGGAACAGGGAAGTGTTTCGTAAAGAGTCTCGTTGGATATATAATCTCAGGACATTGTCCCCACAGGGGTTAAATGAAGGCTTTGTGTTTCCCCCCATTCATTTGACCATACAACAGACCCATCCTCTGTCTACTAGACCCATACTCTATTTCTATACAGATTCTCCATCTTTTGCCATTCATATATAACATCCTATGGAAGTTAAGATGTTAATATTTTAACTGGAGATATACTACAATCATCCCTTTGCCAACTAGATATTGCCATAACAGATACAATAGATGCTAGCAACTCTAATGTTAGCAGTTAAAGAAGACCAGCAATGACACGGGTTAATACTATGACCATTTCCATGACAACCACTAACCTTGAAATATCAAGCAGCCCATGGATTGGTCACACCTTTCAGAAAGCGGCTGCCCTATCCGCGTAAACGTACGTCAGGTGACCGGATGGCATGACGTCACTCCGGGGGGTGGGGCCGGGTAGTGTTGCCAGGTCCGCAGGTTTCCCACCCAATTGGGCTAGTTTGAGACCCAGTTCCGCGGGAAATTTTCGCTTGTCGCGGATTGCGTTTTTTTGGGCTACTTTTATTTTGATCCGCTATTTTTTGGACTATAGTTAGGGTGACCAGACGTCCCGTTTTTTTCTGTCCTGTACCGGTAAGTATTTTTTATGTAGAATGTAAATGAATGCTGCCGGGGGGATTGGATGAAGGAGGATGCTGGGGGCTGGGCTCAGAATGCCGGCCGGGCCGCAGGTGATTGGCTGCAGGTCAGAGGATGCCGGGGGTGGGGCTTCCGCTTTATGCAGAGCACACGGTGAGTGGGGGGGTGTGTTCCCACTCCTGGCTCCTCTGTCCTCTGGTGGCTGCGTGGTGTTCCCCAACCCTTCTGCCCCGGGTGTCTCCCCCCCCTTCTGACCCGGGTGTCTCTCCCCCCCCCTTCTGCCCCAGGTGTCTCTGTCCCCCCTTCTGCCTCGGGTGTCTCCCACCCCCTTCTGCCCCGAGTCCCAGCCAGGGGTGATAGGAGGTGGTAGTGGGGGTGCCTGCCAGGGGGGAGGGGAGTTGTACCTTTGCCTCTCCTGGCGCCCCCTTCCCCACATCCCCTTGGTGCGGGGGCGGGCAGTGGTGGTGAGCGGTCGCTGCCGCTGGCTGGCGGGCGGTGGGTGCAGGGGGAGGCGGGGACCCGCTTGCTCGGATCGCCTGCCTTTCCTCTCTTACCTTCCCCCACCGCCCTCCAGTCACTCACATCCGTCGCTGCCTCTGCTCTCGTACTCCACTTTGTGTGTGTGTGTGTGTGTGTATATCAGTGGGTGTGTGTGTATCAGTGTGTGTGTGTGTGTATCAGTGGGTGTTTGTGTATCAGTGCGTGTGGGTGTGTATCAGTGGTTGTGTGTGTATCAGTGGCTGTGTGTGTATCAGTGGCTGTGTGTATCAGTGGTTGTGTGTATGTGTATCAGTGGCTGTGTGTGTATGTGTGTGTGTGTGTGTGTATCAGTGGCTGTGTGTGTGTATCAGTGGCTGTGTTTGTGTATCACTGGCTGTGTGTGTATCAGTGGCTGTGTGTGTGTGTGTGTGTGTGTGTGTGTGTGTGTGTGTGTGTGTGTGTGTGTGTGTGTGTGTGTGTGTGTGTGTGTGTGTGTGTATCAGTGGCTGTGTGTGTATCAGTGGCTGTGTGTGTATCAGTGGCTGTGTGTGTATCAGTGGCTGTGTGTGCGTGTATGTATCAGTGGCTGTGTGTGTGTCTGTGTATCAATGGCTGTGTGTGTGTGTATCAGCGGCTGTGTGTGTGTATGTATCAGTGGCTGTGTGTGTGTGTGTGTGTGTGTGTATCAGTGGCTGTGTGTATCAGTGGCTGTGTTTGTATCAGTAGCTGTGTGTGTGTGTGTGTATGTATCAGTGGCTGTGTGTGTGTGTGTGTGTATCAGTGTCTGTGTGTGTGTCTGTGTATCAATGGCTGTGTGTGTGTGTATCAGCGGCTGTGTGTGTATGTATCAGTGGCTGTGTGTGTGTGTGTGTGTGTGTGTGTGTGTGTGTGTGTGTGTGTGTGTGTGTGTGTGTGTGTGTGTGTGTGTGTATCAGTGGCTGTGTGTGCATGTATGTATCAGTGGCTGTGTGTGTGTGTGTATCAGTGGCTGTGTGTGTGTGTATCAGTGGCTGTGTTTGTGTATTAGTGGCAGTGTGTGTATCAGTGGCTGTGTGTGTGTGTGTATCAGTGGCTGTGTGTGTATCAGTGGCTGTGTGTGCGTGTATGTATCAGTGGCTGTGTGTGCATGTATGTATCAGTGGCTGTGTGTGTGTGTATCAGTGGCTGTGTGTGTGTGTATCAGTGGCTGTGTTTGTGTATTAGTGGCAGTGTGTGTATCAGTGGCTGTGTGTGTGTGTGTATCAGTGGCTGTGTGTGTATCAGTGGCTGTGTGTGCGTGTATGTATCAGTGTCTGTGTGTGTGTGTGTATCAGTGGCTGTGTGTGTATCAGTGGCTGTGTGTGTATTGTGACAAACGGCTTACTCCGGGGCTCCGCCGTCTGTCCGGGACTGTTAGAACACGGTCTTTTAGGGTAGGTTAAATGATGAGACGTCACGTACTGTTCCTTTAAACAGGCTATGCCTGGTTTATTCAGTCCCAGGCACTGAGACTGCCACAGTTTAAACAGAAAACAAAGCCAAACAAAAAGCTGCTCGTCTGAGCGATAACTTAAACTTAGATGTCCCTGACTCAGAGTTGGAAGTGGCTTGTCCACTTCCACCAACAAAATAAGTACCTTTGCAGTCTTTAGACAAACTAACAGAATGAATGAAGCGATTTGGGAAAGAGGCTTTCTCACCCCTCTGCAGTTCAGCAGCCTTCCAGGCTCTTGGGCGGGGCCCAGAGGAAACAGGAAACAGGTCTTATATACCTGAACTCTAATCAGCATGACAGGTGACAGAAAACAGGCAGCAGACAAACTGTGGAATGGAGTGCCTGTACCACGAGGCTGCCCTGTTCAGCTTAGACAGGACAGAAACTGTTCAGTATCCTGGGAGCCCTGTATATGGAGTTTATTACCAACCCCTGGTTTCTGTCACATATCCTCCCCCCCAGCTCAGACCTCGAGGGGTGAGCGACCATGGATATTAGGGAGTGCATCCTTGACAACCCGTCGGCATTGCCATGTTTGTGCCCCGACCTGTGTTCCACAGAAAATTTAAAGGGCTGTAGGCTTAGGAACCACCTGGTCACCCTAGCGTTCTTCTCCCTATTTTGACACATCCAGGTAAGGGGTGCATGATCTGTGACCAATCGGAACTTTCTCCCCAACAGATAATACTTGAGTGTCTCTACAGCCCACTTTATTGCGAGACACTCTTTCTCGACTATGGAGTAATTTTTCTCCTGGGGATTTAGTTTCCTACTTAAATAAAGGATGGGGTGCTCCTCCCCTTGAGACTCCTGGGAGAGTACCGCCCCCAGCCCTACCTCAGATGCGTCGGTTTGGACTACGAACTCTTTGGAGAAGTCAGGTGTGACCAACACTGGTTGGGCACAGAGAGCTTCTTTCAGGCTTCTAAAGGCCTGTTCGGCTTCGGGGGACCACTTTACCATTAGCGGTCCTCTTGCTTTTGTGAGGTCGGTTAGTGGGGTTGCCTTAGTTGCAAAATTGGGAATAAACCTCCTATAGTAGCCAATTAACCCCAAAAAGGTCCTTACTTGTTTTTTTGTGACTGGCCTTGGCCAATTTTGTATCGCCTCTACTTTGAGTGTTTGTGGTTTGAGTAACCCTCTACCAATAGAATACCCCAGATACTTGGCCTCCTCCAGACCAATAGTGCATTTAGCGGGGTTAGCAGTTAGTCCAGCAGACCGAACTGCGTCGAGCACAGCTTGGACCTTTGGAAGGTGGGACTGCCAATCTTCACTATGGATTACCACATCATCCAGGTAGGCGGCAGCGTACCGAACATGTGGTTTTAAAATTTTATCCATCATTCTTTGGAATGTGGCGGGAGCTCCATGTAAGCCAAAAGGCAGCACCTTATATTGAAAGAGGCCGTCTGGGGTTGAGAAGGCTGTTTTTTCTTTTGCCCTTTCTGTGAGGGGAACCTGCCAGTACCCTTTTGTTAGGTCTAGGGTTGTGAGATATCGGGCTTTGCCCAGTCTCTCTACAAGTTCATCCACCCTGGGCATAGGATAAGTATCAAATTTTGACACCGCGTTTAGTTTCCGGTAGTCATTACAAAACCTTGTTGTACCGTCTGGCTTTGGGACTAAAACTATAGGGCTGTTCCACCCACTTTGGGATTCCTCAATTACGCCTAGTTTTAGCATTTTTTTAACCTCTAAACTTATAGCCTCTCTCTTGGCCTCTGGGATTCGGTACGGTTTAAGGTTAACTCGGACCCCCGGTTCAGAGACTATGTCATGTTTAATTACGTTAGTTTTACCTGGCTGTGTAGAGAAGATTTCTTTGTTCCTTCTCACTAAACTCTGGACCTCTCGTTTCTGATGCACGGACAGTGTTTCAGCTATGCTAACCTCTGGGTCAGTTTCTTGATTCTCTGACGGACCTGGGGGTACTAGGGTTAACAAGACCTCTCTATCTTTCCAGGGCTTGAGTAGGTTTATATGGTAAATTTGCTCAGGTTTCCTCCTACCTGGCTGACTTACCCTATAATTTACTTCTCCCACTCTTTCCAAGACCTCATATGGCCCATGCCATTTAGCAAGGAATTTACTCTCCACGGTGGGAACCAGAACTAGTACCCTATCACCTGGAAAAAAAATTCTGACCCTAGCACCCTTATTATACGTATTCCTTTGTGCTTCTTGAGCTTTCTCCATGTGTTCCCTCACTATGGGTAGGACTGCAGCAATGCGGTCCTGCATTTGGGCAACATGCTCTATTACACTTCTGTAAGGGGTAACCTCGTGTTCCCAAGTTTCTTTGGCTATATCCAGTAAGCCCCTTGGATGTCGGCCATACAATAGTTCAAACGGGGAGAAGCCTGTGGATGACTGGGGAACTTCCCTAATGGCAAATAACAGGTATGGTAACAAACAGTCCCAGTTTTTCCCATCCTTATCGACCGCCCGGCGTAACATGCTCTTTAAGGTTTTATTGAACCTTTCCACTAAACCATCTGTTTGTGGATGATAGACTGAGGTTCTGAGATGCTTGATTTTTAGGAGTTTACATAGCTCTTTTGTTACTTGGGACATAAATGGTGTTCCCTGGTCAGATAAGATCTCTTTAGGAATTCCGACCCGGGAAAACAGAAGTACTAACTCTTTTGCTATGTTTTTAGCAGAGGTGCTACGTAGGGGAACTGCCTCCGGATATCGGGTAGCATAATCTAATATTACCAATATATGCTGATGTCCCCTAGCAGACTTTATTAGGGGTCCTACTAGATCCATAGCAATCCGGTCAAATGGTACCTCTATTATGGGAAGGGGTACCAATGGGCTGCGGTATGCTTTGAACGGGGCGGTGATCTGACATTCTGGGCATGAGGAACAATAGTTTGTAATTTCTGCCAGAACCCCAGGCCAATAAAAGCTTCGGAGAACCTTTTCTTTTGTCTTTTCCACCCCTAGGTGTCCCCCCAATGGATGACTATGTGCGAGGTGTAATACTACGTTACGGAATGTCCGTGGTACCAACAATTGTTTAGTTGTAACTGATTTTCTTTTATCAACCCGATATACTAGGTCGTTCTCTACCTCGAAGTAGGGGTAAGCAAGTGACCTATCTGGTTGGCCATGAGTACTATTCTGGTCCCGTATATTTCCCCTTGCTACCGCTAATGTGGGGTCCTCCCACTGGGCCTTCTTAAAACTCCCAGGACTGACCTCTAGGTCAGCGAGGGTCTTATCCTGTACTGGGGTGGTAAGTGCCTGATCAACATCTTGATTTGGGGTATTCCCTACCAAAGTAGTGATGGGGAAGGGAATTTCACAGCACTCCTCCTTTTCCCCCTTCTTATTTGGGCCCTCGTCAACCTCCATTTCTGAAAAAGGGAAAGGATTTGTTTCTTCTAACACTTCGTTATGGTCTGCTATTGAACTCTGGGCGCTATTCTGAGCTGGGGACCACATTTTTAGAAAATGGGGAAAGTCGGTCCCTATTAACACATCATGTGCCAGTTTGGGTACAACACCCACCTTGAAATCTAAAGAACCAAATTCTGTTCCAAAAAAAACATCAACAGTGGAATATTCATGATTATCCCCATGTATACAACAAATTGCCACTCTTTGTGAACTGTTTACCTGTTTCTTCTTAATGGGCAATAGGTATTCGGACACTAGTGTGACCATACTCCCAGAGTCAAGAAGTGCCCGAACCCTCTTACCATTAACCTTTACAAATGCCCACAGATGGTTATTCAAGGGGTCCTCTGGGCTAGGGCCCATACATTGGGACAACAGCGAATAAGGTTCCACGCTGTTGCATTGCATGGGCTCATCATTTAGTGGGCAGATTTTTGCTGTGTGGCCCCTCTCATGACAATTTACACATTTAGGTACATAGTCTGTGTCCCACTTAGAGCCTTTTCCCGGCTCCCCATGTTGGCTATTGCCCTTAGTGTGCGAACCACTGTTGCTGGAGCGGCGTGAAGGTGGTCGCCGCTCTTCAGCGCCCCTTAACCCCGGTACCCTTTTACCGTCTCTGGAAGAGTCCTGGAACCTCGGATAGTGGGGTTGCTCCACGACTGTGGGTTGCGGGTGCTCTTCTGCTGCACTGTACCTTTCTACAAGGGCCACAAGCTCATCCGCATTGTGGGGGTCACTCCGACTGACCCAACGGCGTAAGGCAGAGGGAAGTTTCCTCAAGAACTGGTCCATGACCAACCGTTCCACGATGTGGCTTGCTGAGTTGATCTCGGGTTGTAGCCACTTCCGGGCGAGGTGGATGAGGTCATACATCTGGCTTCGGGTGGCTTTATCCATCGTGAAGGACCATGCGTGAAACCTTTGGGCACGAACAGCCGTGGTTACGCCGAGGCGGGCGAGGATCTCGAACTTAAATTTTGCATAGATGTTAGCTTCGGCTGGCTCTAGATCAAAGTAAGCCTTCTGGGGTTCGCCGCTTAGGAAGGGTGCGATTAGACCAGCCCACTCAGCTTCTGGCCATCCCTCTCTCTGTGCCGTGCGTTCAAACGTGAGAAGATAGGCTTCCACATCATCCGAGGGTCCCATCTTCTGAAGGTAGTGGCTTGCCCTGGTCATTTTCGGAACTGGGGCTGCCTCTGCCAGTGGAAGGTTACTGATAGTCCCCCTCAGGATCTCGAGTTCCTGCTGTAAGCCCTGAGCGAACCGCTTTTGCTCCTCTCTCAGCAGGCGGTTTGTCTCTTGCTGGTTTGCATAAGTCTCTTGCTGGGCTATTAACAGCTGTCGCTGGGTTTCACTCGCCTGTTGCTGGGCTTCATTCGCGTCTTTCTGGACAGCGACATTGCGTACCAGCGCACTCACCACGTCTTCCATCTTGTTTGGAGAGAGAGAAAAAAAAACCTTCTTTTTTTTTTTTTTTTTTTAAAGTTCTTTAACCCCCAGACCTTTCAGTGTTCTGCCCGCATTCTCCACCATATGTGACAAACGGCTTACTCCGGGGCTCCGCCGTCTGTCCGGGACTGTTAGAACACGGTCTTTTAGGGTAGGTTAAATGATGAGACGTCACGTACTGTTCCTTTAAACAGGCTATGCCTGGTTTATTCAGTCCCAGGCACTGAGACTGCCACAGTTTAAACAGAAAACAAAGCCAAACAAAAAGCTGCTCGTCTGAGCGATAACTTAAACTTAGATGTCCCTGACTCAGAGTTGGAAGTGGCTTGTCCACTTCCACCAACAAAATAAGTACCTTTGCAGTCTTTAGACAAACTAACAGAATGAATGAAGCGATTTGGGAAAGAGGCTTTCTCACCCCTCTGCAGTTCAGCAGCCTTCCAGGCTCTTGGGCGGGGCCCAGAGGAAACAGGAAACACGTCTTATATACCTGAACTCTAATCAGCATGACAGGTGACAGAAAACAGGCAGCAGACAAACTGTGGAATGGAGTGCCTGAACCACGAGGCTGCCCTGTTCAGCTTAGACAGGACAGAAACTGTTCAGTATCCTGGGAGCCCTGTATATGGAGTTTATTACCAACCCCTGGTTTCTGTCACAGTATGTATCAGTGGCTGTGTGTGTGTGTTTATCAGTGGCTGTGTGTGTGTGTATCAGTGGCTCTGTGTGTGTGTATCAGTGGCTGCGTGTATCAGTGGCTGTGTGTGTGTATCAGTGGCTCTGTGTGCGTGTATTAGTGGCTGTGTGTGTGTGTGTGTGTGTGTGTGTGTGTGTGTGTGTGTGTGTGTGTGTGTGTGTGTGTGTGTGTGTGTGTGTGTGTGTGTGTGTGTGTGTTTGTGTGTATGTATCTGTGCAGGCCAGCAGTAGCTGTGTGTCTGTGCAGGTCTGTCTGTGTGGGTGTCTGTGCGTGGTCAGTGGCTATGTGCGTCTGTGTGTGAGTGTCTGTAGGTCAGTGGCTGTGTGCGTCTGTGCAGGTCAGAGAGAGAATGGGGGGGGGTGAGAGAATGGAGGGGTGAGAGGGAGATGGGGATGGGGAGAATGGGGGTGGGAAAGGAGAGAATGGGGGAAGGGAAGGGAGAGAGATCTTTAGCAACATTTTAATAAAGCTTCACTAAATTCAATAATCATTTATTATTGGGGCTACTTTTGGTCTGTTTTCGCGATGTTATTGGGCGTTATTTTTGGGAACTATCTGGCAACACTGGGGCCGGGCCACCGGATCAGGTTCGAGATTCCTGCAGACTAAACACACGAGAAGCTACTTGTGGTAATGTTAATGTCACAAACACCCAGGAAGTTGAACATATACAGCAACACTGCAGCCGCTATTCATGATCCCAAGCTACTATGCTAATTAATGAGCTAGCCATTCAAACTGCAGCTCTAATCTCTTTCCATCTAATAGCGTGTATACTTTGTGGCAATAGGTTTTCTGATACGTCAGCTGATCAATGACACGAATAGATCTGTGCTTTAGTAACGAATTTAGCCCTGATCTACTTTGATTAGGGTCTGTTGGGTAACATTGTGTGGTAACGCTTGCTACAAACATCCAGGGAGTTGAAACTATACATCAACATTGCAGCCGCTATCTCTTACATCAAGCTGCTATGCTAATTAATGCTGTTGTGATCTAATCGATAGCTGCAATTTCCTTTCATCCGCTAGTATGTATATTATGTGGTAATATAGTTTTTTTTTTTACATAAGTAAGCTGGCTAATGATACAAATGTACCATCGTAACGGCTGCAGTGCATACTACTAAACAAGCTGGAAATACAGAGTATTATTACAGTCACTGCCCATCACACTATGCTATTATACTAACTAATAGGGGTGTTATCTATCCAGGGGTGAGCAAACTTTTTAGGCCGAGCCCCCCTTTTCATCCATGAAATTTCTCGGGGCGCCCCCTGCCTGATGTAATCCAAATCACATGACGTCAGCGCATGTAAGCTGGTTCAGCCAATGAGGGCGGACCAGCTTTGTGACGCGTCCGCCACACCCCTGTCACATCTACACATCTACAATCTCTTGCAGCCAAGTCCACAAATCGCTTGGGCTGCAGGCGTGCGCAGGCAGTATACTAGTATTGGATCACTGTTTGTTTATTTTATTGTTTGCTGGTATCTGGTAAAGTTTTTTTTCTGGTACACAAAGGCAATCCATTTGGGGGGGCATTCATCCACATCTTTGCTACCTCCCTTCCCTCTTCTCCCCCCCCCCCTTTTTTCCTTCTCCCATTTGCTTTCTCCAGTGTCATCCACTCCTACCTACCGGTATTATGTATTATTTATTTCCATTTTAAATGTTGCCATGGGATCAGGGATTTCCATAACCAAACCCAAGGGGAGTACTGATGGATCTCCCCTGCTGATCAATACTCCCAAGTGACCCCCCCCCCCCGACCTAAAGAATAACCCCCAGGCCCCCAAAACACATCCTCCTCCCAAGCCCCTCAATGCTGTCATCTCTGCCTGACCTTCATCCCTCCGTTTATCAGGGGGGGGAGGCGCTCCGTTGATCTCTTCCTGGTCCTTCTGGAGCTCCCTGGCGATAGGTGATCATGAAGCAGGGGCCTGCTCTGGCTCCTCCAGGTGCTGGAAGGCCCTGCTACCAGTGGGTGGGCAGTTAATTGGTCTGAAAGGGGAACCACCTCCTCCCCTCTCCCCCGTACCTCGGTAGCCCCCGCGCGCACCATGATGTTGGCCGCCAGCTAGGGTGACCAGACCTTCAAAAGTAAAAACCGGGACACATCAAAAAAAGTTTTTATAACACAAATTACATCAATTAAAAATAAATATTATGATATCTGTCTAATAGCGTCCCCATTTATGCTGTTTTATTATTCTCTCTCTCTCTCTCTCTCTCTCTCTCTCTCTCTGTCTCTGTCTCTGTCTCTGTCTCTCCTCTGTGTCTCTGTTTCTGTGTGTAGCACAGCGCCACCTAACGGCTGAAGGAGAAATTGCAGCTACCGACTGCTTTTCTCTCTGCTTCTGGCAGCCAGCACCGCCTGTCCGTGCGCCCACCCATGTTTTGGTGTCTGCCGGCCCGCAGACACCAGGTTTTGCCACCCGCCTGTGCCCCCCCCCCCCCCTAAACAATCTTGCGCCCCCCAGTTTGCGCACCGCTGATATATGCGACACCTGCATTTTTTACCAGCTACGAGTGTGTACATTATGTGGTAACAACTTTTTCTCCTCGGCTAAAATGAGATGAATTATCATAAGAACAACTGCGGACATGATTCGGTGAGGCTATAACTGGATATGGGCGTAGACCCGTGCCTCGAGGCTTAAATTCATATTGTTTTTGCCTCTTTGCATTTTGTAATATTCTAAATAAACATTGGATTTATTTGTTTTGTGCGTTACACATTTGTCTTGGCATGATGTTTATCTAAGTTGTGCTGAACATCACATATGATTGGTTACATATATTCAGATTTTCTATGCGCCCCACGTGCATTTGTGACTCTGCAAGAAGAAGTTTTAGATTGCTTAAACGCCATATGCAGTTTTCAATAATTTTTGTAAATAGTTGTCCCATAGGGTTAATCCCAATTTTGGGAACTAGTGCGCCGTCCCAGCTAAGTATTATATCCAGGTTTAATTTTTTTTTTAAAAAGATATGAAAATTACTCTATGATATTTTGTAGTTATTAAACAACACTAATAGTTTTTATTAAACTGCCCGATAGACATAATTACTTGTCTCTACTATCTATAGCGAGAATTAATAGCACCATTTTAGGGACCACAAACTAATATAGTTCATTACTGCTCGAATTTTGGTGTTTATATTGTTGATTATGTTTGTTTGTGTGAATTGGTCATGGATTAATGTTTGCCAATTCTGTTTCTAACATTATAATTAAAATGGTTTATAGATATTTAATCATCATTTCATTACACATTAGACATCGAGTGCATATATTAGGGAGTCTTGTCTTTCTTTTGTGTAACAGATCCTTTGACCCAGGGGGGAGCAACATTGTGTAAGGGGGTCACCTAACGGAGCCCTGTGCTTGCAGAGCTCCCGTACTCTTCCCCACAACATTTACATTTATTTCTGGGGAAGGGCACGGGCAGTGGAGCGCCCCTGTAAAAATAGAAAAGGATACTTACCCCGCCGATCTGGGCGATTCATTTAAGTGCGTCCCTCCTCCTGTGGCGTAATGACGTCACGTTGTCATGGCAAAGCACCGTCATGTGACATTGCAACGTCGTTTGACATTGGGTCGCCATGACAATGCTACGCTGTAGGAGGAGGTTCGCTCCAGAGAATGTAAGACCCCCCCCTTCCCTCTCAACACACACACCTCTCTCTCTTACCTCTCCAGGGGCTCCATGCTCCCTCCCCCGAAAGCATAGGGCCAAAGGCAACCGCCTTGCCCTAAGGGTGTCCCTGCTTCCCCTATAGTGGCTTTGGTTTCTCCCAGACTTTGCGGCAGCTCCCTTAGAGTAATAACAGTATAACAACTGCCGCTGTCCAGAGTTACATAGTTACATAGAAGAACAGGTTGAAAAAAGACGTACGTTCATCAAATTCAACCTATGCTAAATTTAGACAACAGATACTTGATCCTATATCTATACTTCCTTATTGATCCAGAGGAAGACAAACAAAAAACCCCAGTGTCATATCATCCAATGATATCTCATAACGGGAAAAATAAATTCCTTCCTGACTCCAAAAATTGGCAATCTGATTACTCCCTGGATCAACATCCTGCCCATGTTTACTTATTTGGTATATCCCTGTATACCTTTCCTTTCTAAAAAAGATGTCCAACCTTGTTTTGAACAAATTTATTGTATCTGCCATCACAGTCTACATGGGTAATGAATTCCACATTTTAACTGCCCTTATTGTAAATAACCTTTTCCTATGTTGCTGGTGAAATCTCCTTTCCTCCAATCTAAAAGGATGCCCACAAGTCCTTTGTCTGCCCTTGGGATGAATGCACCTCACATCACTCTCCCCCCCTGCACCTCACATCACTCTCCCCCCCTGCACCTCACATCACTCTCCCCCCCTGCACCTCACATCACTCTCCCCCCCTGCATCTCACATCACTCTCTCCCCCTGCACCTCACATCACTCTCCCCCCCTGCACCTCACATCACTCTCCCCCCCTGCACCTCACATCACTCTCCCCCCCTGCACCTCACATCACTCTCCCCCCCTGCACCTCACATCACTTTCTCCCCCCCCCCGGTACCTCACATCACTCTCCCCCCCCCTGCACCTCACTCTCCCCACCCCTGCACCTCACTCTCCCCCCTGCACCTCACTCTCCCTCCCTGCACCTCACTCACATCACTCCTCCCTTCCCCTGCTGCTAACAGCACTCTCCCCCCACCCCTGCACCTCACATCACTCTCCCCCCCCCCTGCGTGTGAGGCGGCAGTTGTCGGGTGGAGGGTGGAAGCGGCGGGGAGGGTATGAGGTTATGCGGCGCCTGGACGGTGTGAGGCTATGCGGCGGTTGGAGGGTGTGAGGCTATGCAGCGGGGAGGGTATGACGCTATGCAGCGGCTGGAGGGTGTGAGGCGGTGGGGCGGGTGGAGGTGAAGCGCGGCGGGTGGAGGGTGTGAGGCTATGCGGCGGCTGGAGGGTGTGAGGTGGGGAAGGTGGAGGTTGTGAGTTGGTGGGAAGGGTGGAGGGTGTGAGTTGGTGGGAAGGGTAGAGGGTGTGAGTTGGTGGGAAAGGTGGAGGGTGTGAGTTGGCGGGGAGGGTGGAGGGTGTGAGGCGGCAGGAGGGTGGAGGTGAGGTGCAGCGGATGGAGGGTGTGAGGCGGCGGGCGGCTGGAGGTGAGGCTATGCGGCGGCTGGAGGGTGTGATTTGGCGGGTAGGGTGGAGGGTGTGAGGTGGCAAGGTGAGAGGGTGTGAGGCGGCGGGCGGCTGGGGTGAGGCACGGCAGGTGGTGTCAGGCGGCGGGGTGTGTGGAGGGTGTGAGGCAGCGGTGCGGGCGGGGGGTGGAGGCGGCGGGCCTCGGTGAGCAGGATGTGAGGCTCAAGATGGTAAATTCTCTGGGTGCACGGCGTGTGGCTCTCGGTCAGAGGGGCATGCGGTGTGAGGAGGCTGTGAGGGTAAGGGCGTGTGTAGCCATGTTTCTGACGTCACCCCACCCTGCAGGCCAATCAGAGCGTGAGCCGCCGCCAACCAATCAGCAAACGCACAAACCCACAGACACAATTTTTCAGTTTTATATACCGGTATATAGATCTAGTTATCATATCCCCTCTTAGACGCCTCTTTTCTAATGTAAATAAATCTAATTTAGCTAGCCTCTCCTCATAAGTTAGATTGTTCAGCCCCTTTATTAATTTGGTGGCTGCAGTTCGTGTTTGTGACTTGTTTCCAGAGTGCTAATTGGGAGGGTAACGGGGAGAGAGATTGGGAAGGCCCTGCTCAGCTTCTTACATATGTGATGGAAACTAGAAGTGGTGCTATCAGGGATAGATAGTGGACATATCAGAAACAGAGAAGGAATCCCTATTGATGCACTCACTAATATTGAATAATCAAAATAATAAAATGTTATTGATAGTAGAAAACATAAACTATATAAAACCTCAATGGTAGCGCAAATCTTAGACAGCCAACGGATGTAGTATCAAATGATAAGGAGATAATAGACTGAGGGTTTCTGAATGTGCCTCCTAAATGACCGTACACCAGATGTAGTACTGTGGTGAGGTAGCTCTTATATTACACCATATGTAGCTGTGGAGTAAGTGTCAGTTTCTGACAGTGGTTAGCGTCAGGGTGCCCAGAAATATAGCTGGACAATGAGGTAATGTAGATCCACTTGGTATATCAACCCGATGACCAGGTAATCTGTGCAGGTAGATTAGAGACATCGTTGAAATCTAACCTTGCAGACAATATAGTCACCTGCTACCATAAATAATTTAAACCTGGTTCATGTTACCACAGACAATCTGTCATATCTGCGGAAATAGGTATGCCAAAGTGATTCACACATATAAAAGGCTGTTTCCTTGGCTTTGAAAGCCTGTTAAAGGATTAATTGTCACAGAGCTCTATGATAACATGTGGGGTATACTGCTGTTGCAGTGTTAAATACCACACCATATAGAGCTGCTGTGTATTACCTCATGAGCTCCTGGAAGGAGGAGACGCCGGATATTTAACACACTGATAGGCACATTGCTCTATATTCCCTATCTCTTGCTAGTGGGATCCACGTATGGACCACATCATTGTTAGCTATTAGCTTGAGAGTATTCTAGTGCTGATCTAAGATAGACCGGACAACTGCTTGTCGGTCGCGCTACTAACGTCACGCTGACGTCATACCCGACGCACGTTTCGTTCCTGCTGGGAACTTCTTTGGGGGTGGGTGGGACTCTGCTCTCGGTGGCTATAAATATGTGCAACGTTGCTATAGCAACCCATAGCGTCGGTATGGAGCCTGTAGATTTGGCGCGAAAACTAATAGCCAATCACGGACAGGTATTGATATACCCTGTTAAAATCATGGACTACATGGAACAGGTTAAAATGTCAAATAATAAACATTACCAAAACCAGGGCACAGAAATGCTCTGATAGGGAAAAAAACAACTACATCCATATGGCTGTAGCTCATGTATCTGACTGTGATTCTCACATGAGACAGACTGCCAGTTAATAGCCACATACTTATATCGTCACCTATACAGAGTCTGTAGTAAGACACTGTTTCCAAACCTGGCATAATTTGTGTCAGGACTTGGATATACTGAGAATTTAATGTCTATTTCCAGACACATAGAGTAAGTGGATAGATACAGTCAGATACTGTTATTTATATCACATGTAAATGGATTCAGATGTGCTGAAAGCAACACAAGATGTGTGACATAGTCACAGAAAAATGGGCAGCTTTCTGTCTACATTTATAGCAGAAAGTGCAGATTTAGTGTGGAAGTGATCCGCTCCACAGATTCACAGTCACTAAGGCTGGTGGATAGGAAATCCATACCAGACTTTACAAGGGTTCTGTTTCTCACTCACCTGCTCACCTAATGACTAGAAGAGGCATTTAGAGCAGAAAGGGTTGTTTTTTCACGCTCTTCTAGAGCCAGGAGGCTTGGGCACGCTGCTCCCCTGTATCCAGTTTGGGGAGGATGCCCCCTTCATGACCTTCGCTGTCCGGAAGCATTGCCTGGACTCTGTCCCCCATCTATCAGTTAAACTGTGTCTAAAACCTGTGGATATTATTATGCTGTATGTAGTGACCCTAAATGAGAGGGTATTGTTTAAGCTGGGGAACCAGGTTAGTTGGCCCAGCAGCAGTTAGAGAAGCTGATTCTGCTGTGTAGTTAGATCCCTGAATGATTTCTTAAAGTGACAGTGTGTGAAATATTATATCACTTATATGAGAAAACCGTTGTAGCCAGGTCCCCAAAGAGTCCTCCCTGTGGCGTCAGAGGCACGGCGCCGCCATCTTTGTTATGTCCGCACGGGCGCGGAGGCTCGCGCATGCGCAGACGCGACGGCCAATATAGTGAGCGCAAAGGGGCAGAGAGGGCGCTCTGTAGTGCAGGGACTCCCCATGGTCATGCAGGCGCAGTTAAGCATAGCGGCGACCATTACAGCTTCGCACAGGCGCAGTAAAGATAGCGCACGCAGTCCCAATGCTAAAGAGGTCCTGAGTGGACTGCAATTCGCAGCAGCCTCTGGGCACTGCCCTTTCACCCACATCACGTGCAGCCAGCCAGCAAATAGGGTTTTCAGCTTCTCCTGTGGGAGAAGGATACAATGTTGCAGAGACCACGCTAGTTAGTTGGAGCTGGGAGAATGAAGGGGGAGGAAGTGTGTAAGGAGCAAGTGGCTTCTTACACTAGGCCAGGTTACCTCCAGGCCCCAGGTAGGCCCCACTCCCCACTAGGTTAGTGGGTAAGTTCATAGGGAAGGCCCCTTAGGTAGGGACCCTGCCCTTAGGTGAGTGTAAGTCTTGTCAGTGACACAGCTGCAGTGCTGTGTGCTCTGACAAGATAGTGTTGTGTGCAGTGAAGCTAGAGGAGTTGCTTTGGCTGTGTCAGGGAAAGGCCCCTCGTAGGAAGGGGGGGGTTGCTTTCTAGTTATACAGTGTGTGTAATATCACCAGTGCCAGTTGCACGTGGTGAGCTGCCAGAGTCTGGGATCAGACAGAATCTACAGTAAGCAACAATTGATGTGTGACATAGTCACCGAATAATGGGCAGCTTTCTGTCTACATTTATAGCAGAAAGTGCAGATTTAGTGTGGAAGTGATCCGCTCCACAGATTCACAGTCACTAAGGCTGGTGGATAGGAAATCCATACCAGACTTTACAAGGGTTCTGTTTCTCACTCACCTGCTCACCTAATGACTAGAAGAGGCATTTAGAGCAGAAAGGGTTGTTTTTTCACGCTCTTCTAGAGCCAGGAGGCTTGGGCATGCTGCTCCCCTGTATCCAGTTTGGGGAGGACGCCCCCTTCATGACCTTCGCTGTCCGGAAGCATTGCCTGGACTCTGTCCCCCATCTATCAGTTAAGCTGTGTCTAAAACCTGTGGATATTATTATGCTGTATCTAGTGACCCTAAATGAGAGGGTATTGTTTAAGCTGGGGAACCAGGTTAGTTGGCCCAGCAGCAGTTAGATAGGCTGATTCTGCTCTGTAGTTAGATCCCTGAATGATTTCTTAAAGTGACAGTATGTGAAATATTATATCACTTATGTGAGAAAACCGTTGTAGCCAGGTCCCCAAAGAGTCCTCCCGGTGTCAGAGGCACGGCGCCGCCATCTTTGTTATGTCCACACAGGCGCGGAGGCTCGCACATGCGCAGACGCAGTGGCCAATATAGTGAGCACGAAGGGGCAGAGAGGGCGCTCTGTAGTGCAGGGACTCCCCAAGGTCATGCAGGCGCAGTTAAGCATAGCGGCGGCCATTACAGCTTTGCACAGGCGCAGTAAAGAGGTCCTGAGTGGACTACAATTCGCAGCAGCCTCTGGGAACTGGGGACTGCCCTTTCACCCACATCACGTGCAGCCAGCCAGCAAATAGGGTTTTCAGCTTCTCCTGTGGGAGAAGGATACAATGTTGCAGAGACCACACTAGTTAATTGGAGCTGGGAGAAGGAAGGGGGAGGAAGTGTGTAAGGAGCAAGTGGCTTCTTACACTAGGCCAGGTTACCTCCAGGCCCCAGGTAGGCCCCACTCCCCACTAGGTTAGTGGGTAAGTTCATAGGGAAGGCCCCTTAGGTAGGGACCCTGCCCTTAGGTGAGTGTAAGTCTTGTCAGTGACACAGCTGCAGTGCTGTGTGCTCTGACAAGATAGTGTTGTGTGCAGTGCAGCTAGAGGAGTTGCTTTGGCTGTGTCAGGGAAAGGCCCCTCATAGGAAGGGGGTGGGGGGGTTGCTTTCTAGTTATACAGTGTGTGTAATATCATCAGTGCCAGTTGCACGTGGTGAGCTGCCAGAGTCTGGGATCAGACAGAATCTACAGTAAGAGATCTTCTGCATGCAGGGGCTAGGGTAGAGGTATACCCTCAGGGCCCAGTTAGTCCCCTGAGACACTAGAGGAATACTGTATGTGATAGGGACTGCCTTAAGACAGGGACTCCTTCACCATACTCAGAGAGGAAGAGACATGCTGCAGGACAGTGCCTGAATGCCCGTGCAGCTTGAGTGCAGAAAGAGTATCTGACTCCATAGCAGAGGCTGTGGTCAAGGATCATTCTGGCTGGGGATCCCTCCCCTGTGGAGTCAGCGTGTGTATCCATTCCTGCAGAGAGCAGCGCAGTGCGGCGTGGGATCACTGTGCGGTGTTGCTGAGTTCCAAGGATTATCCTGATCAGGAGCAGTGATCAGGGAGGTATTTATTGTTGTGGACACTCAAGGGACATGTGGGTGAAGGGATGGTATGCATTCAGGGTGATGCAATGTTATTTCTATGATGTATTGATGTTATGCAAAGAGAGTGTCAATTAAGTTATCGTTCATGCTCAGTAAATACTGTTTATTCACATTGTGTGTATTTACTGTATGGTTGTTCTGGTGAGGGCACATTCCCACCACATTGGGATCCCTCATCAGTGGAGGCGCTGCACCGAGTGTAAGTATATACTCCAGGTTCCCTGTGGCGGAAGCTCAGCCCTTCTGGTTGCCAAACAGGTACAGCACAACACTGATAAGTAGTCAGATACACCTACCCACCTCAATCTCACTTAGGGTGGAGGAAAGAGTGCTACATTTGGAGGCGCTGCTGAGAGCCAGACCTGGGGTGCCTTATAGATTTTTTTCCGAATTTCCAAAAATGTTTGTAAAGTCCGGACACGAGGTCCTCGCCTGGGCCTTGAGGCAAGATTTTAACCCCCGCCGTGTGGTGGCCATAGGAGGCCTTCTATCCGTCGTGGAGGTCCGTGATCATATGCGTAAAATTCCAGGGTGGCCGTACGCCTGTATTTTAGATGAAGAACAAGACCCCACGTCCATGTGGAGATCGATACTTTTTGTGGTGACACCCACGTGGGATATATGCCTGTCAGAGGCACCGTCCACACTGTTTATGCCAGGGGGCCACCTGAGGGTTACCCTTTAGTCTACGCTGACCTAGCGCCATGGCAACTTTCCCCATGCTGCTGCGCTCAAGGCGGTGCCGAATTACTCGCACCGAGTGTACGTATATACCCCAGGTTCCCCGTGGCGGAAGCTCAGCCCTCCTGGTTGCCAAACAGGTACAGCACCACACTGATAAGTAGTCAGATACACCTACCCACCTCAATCTCACTTAGGGTAGAGGAAAGAGGGCTACACCGTTGTAGGTTATAACGGAGCGCCTCCTGGCTATACCTGTTAAAGCTGCAGTCCCTTAGTGGGATGAAAATAAAGCAGGCAGAAGCCGGAGTTAAGCAACGTAATGCTTTGTGTTTTCCTGTTATTTCTTTAATTAACCCTAGAAGACTGTGTGTCAGGAAGAGCCTGGGCAAGCAGCAGAGCTACATAAAGAGGGGCGTTTGTCACAGATGGTATACTGGTGTTTAATAATGCCTCTTTAAAGAGGCTAAAAAAATGATACCATGAGCATTATTGCATGTATATAGGTGCATGTTGGCATGAACATGATGTAAGCAATCTGTGATATAGGTGTTGCCAAGTGCTATACTGTTATACCCTCATGGATGAGGAGGGTAAAATCCCATAAAAAATGATGACATATAGGAATGAAGGGGATGCATGTATATAGATTTTCAGAGTGGTAATGTAGATACATGTCTGGAACTTAAAGGAAAGCAGAATATACGAAAACCCTCGTTCAGACCTCTTGGGGAGAGGGTTCCCAGGGTGTATATCCACCGCGATTCCTTTCTGAGGAGGGCTGTATCCAAATCTCCTTTACGAGCCCCCAACGTTATATGATCAATCCCCTGGAATGACAGATAAGTAGCATCGCCTCCATGTTTATGATTTATGTGTCTTGCTACTGGTACATCGTTTTTAGTTTTTGTCGTGCAGACGTGTTCTAAGATTCTCCTGCGTAATTCCCGTGACGTCTTTCCCACGTACTTAATACCGCATCTACACGTTGCTAAGTATATTACGCCTTCAGTCTTACAATTAATGTTGATCCTCATACTATACTGTTTTGTGTCTGAGGACCCATTGAATTGTTTTGAAGGCTGAATGAATTTGCAGGCCTTACAAGTGCCACACCGATAGGTGCCCACTGTTTTTTTGTTATCTAGCCAAGTTGTTACATTACGGCTTTGAAAGTGACTATGAACTAGTCTGTCTGCAAGGTTTTGTGGACGTCTGTAAGTGATAGATGCATTGGGGTGCAGTACTTTCTTGAAGTCGTCATCTTCTAATAGGATGTACCAATGTTGATTAAGTATGTTTCTGATCTGTCTCCATTATTTATTGTACGTTCCTATTATCCTTATGGGTTGGATCCCTTGTTGTTCCAGTTGTTTAACCATAGAGGAGTGTTCCTCTGTCTGTTTTCTTGGCTCGTTTGTAGACTTTATTCACACAAGAACGACTGTAGCCTCTATTCATAAACTTTTCTCATTACTGTAGATTGTATCTCAAAGTCTCTTTGAGAGGGGGGCGGTGGGGGGGGGGGTTCTGGTGCCGTACCGATCCTGCAAGCAGATGAGAAAGTTGGGTCCAACTTCTGGGTGGGCCTAACTTCCAGCGCTGACTGGCACGCCCCAGGGTGGTTTGGAGTGAAATCTGCACCGCAGCTGGATAGAGCTTGGACCTGCCCGCCAACAGAGGCCTGGTAAATATGGAAGAATTATGCATCACGGCAATGGGACAATACACTGGAGAAAGGGACAATCCCGTATATACGGGACGTCTGGCAACCTTATAAATTGATATACATATACAGACCAATCTAGATACACAGATATAGACAGATACATATTGTCACGTACACACTGACCCGTGTGTATGTGAAAGGGGCTAACAACAACCTACTGCCAGTTGACTTTCTCACCTCCCACAGGTAGCACTCAAGCCCCCAAAACTTTGTATACGTCACCTCAATTATACTGTCGCCACCAGGATTAATTAACGTTTTCAGTCCCCATTTCTAGTGTAGCCAGGTCCTCCTGGGCCCCTTACCTTGCAGCGGGAGGGGGACGGCTGCACTGTGGCCACACGGGTGCTGCTGGAGCGGCGGGAGGATCAGTGAGCGAGGGAGGTGCGCGCCAGTGTAGGGCGATTGTGGTGAGGGGCTGCGGCCAATAGATGAGGCAACCAGGTCACCGGTGTCCCTCGACGGACGGAGGAATAGAGCGCCGCCATCTTGAACGTTATTGCGCATACGCGAGATCCAGCATATGCGCGGAAGAAGCATAGTTGCGGTGGCCATTAGTTGCAGGCGCCACGAGGGACTACACCTCCAAGCAGCCCCAGGGGCTACTAGACCACATGGGACAAGACAGCCAATCGGGCTGTAGAGGCAGGAGCAGGAGGAAAAGGATACATTTTGTGTGCTGAGAGGGACCAGGGCAGTTGCAGCCAGGCCAGAGAAAGAGAAGGTAGGGTCTGAGTGTCAGTGGCATTCAGACTAGGCCAGAGTACCCCCCTTAGGTCCCAGATAAGCCCCACTCAAGTGAATTTGTGGTTGCTTCAGGGAAGGCCCTAGTTAAGGACGCTTCCCCATTTACTGAGTAGTGTCAGGGACACAGAGAAAGACACCACAAGGTGATTGCGGCCTGTGGTCTGGGATCAGACCACCTATGTACAGAGACTCTTAAAAGTGGGACCCTCCTACCGGAGACACCCAACGCAGAGGCAGATGCCATCGCGGATTATGACGTCGCTGGATCAGTGGATCCTCCTCGCTAAGTCGGCTGCACTGAGTACTGGAGTACTCGGCAGGTACCTCACAAAGTGCACCAACAACTCCCGGGGTAGCGCTTCTCCCTACACTCTTGGGTGGGCCCGAACATTGGAGAAAAGGACATCAGGGTATTGGTGCCTAGCACCTAATGTACTTTGGGGACACTCATTGGTGGTACAGAGTTGGGGCTGTTATACAGTGTGGTACAGGGTACTGGTTATGGTTCATAGTAAAGGTTGTTATTATATATACAGACGTATGTATGTATTACTGGTATCGTTCCTTGGAGGGGCTTATCCTGTTGCGTCAGGATCCCTTTCAGGTGGAGGCGCTGCACCGAGGTGGTCATCTGATCAACCCAGGCTTCCAGTGGCGGAGGCTCTGGCCTTCTGTGAACCAACGGGTAACAGCTGTACCGGTAGACTCTTTAGTATGTGGGAAAGAGGGCTACACTAGTAAGAAAATATAGAAATTAAAACAGAACCTATACAGTGCTATGTCCTGTCATATAGTAGACTACTGTATTTGAGACCCACACATGCACAGTGTACACCTTAGTTCAGTCTCTCTTTGTGAGGCTTAAACACCAATTCTTAAATCCCAAAAGTCTTTGATGTGCGAAATACTCCGGTTACGTTGACAGGACTGTGTGTGTGTGTTCGGCCAACCATTCCTCACTTTCTCTGACCAGATACACTTTTACGACTGAATTTCTAGGATTTCGGAATAATTTAATTTCCACTTTAATCAGGGAATACAGCAAATAAAAATACCACTTGTCGGTACATTCACATGGACAGGTCTGCAACCCTGCCTTTCCCCATTATCTCTTAGCATATAATGCATCCACTGCAGCCAGGGATTCTGGGCAATGGCATGCAAAAGAGTACTCAGTGTGTGTCACTTTTTGCTTCTTGTCCAATTTAACATTGGCATATCCTGGGTTAAATAAGTGAACAGCCTAGAAACCTACCTTTTGGGTCTCAATGCGAGGATGGTTACTGGCTGTGTAAAGTGCAGCTGATAGTGGGTGTAACTAGACACAAAACACGTTATGGTGAGTGAAACTGTGACACAAATCATCCACCACACGGTGTACAGCAAATACAAATCCCATGTGTAAGCACATTCTCATGTCTCATACAGGTCTGCAACCCTACCTTTCCCCAGTGAGAGATTCTGGGTAATTTATTTTATTTATTTATATAATGTTTTACCAGGAAGTTATATATTGAGAGTTACCTCTCTTTTTCAAGTATGTCCTGGGCATAGAGTTAAGATGACAAATAATACATGGCTACAAATACATAGGTACATAAGTAAACAGGGTATAAATTACATACAACATTGCATGCACAGTTAGAGATGATATATTATAGGTGTATGTGGCAAGGTCTCCCCCCTTGGCTTCCCCATGTTTCCCCTTATCTCCGATCACACTACAGAGGGGGCTGGGGCGTTCGGCAAGGGCGGCGAGCGCATCGCCGGAGCTCCAGAGAGCGAGTGCCAGGGGCGTCACCATGGGAGAAGCGCGAGCATGTGCAGCCAAGTTCGCGCATGTGTAGGGCGTCCAGGGCAACGGTGGCCAGTGATGGAAGTGTTGTACATGCGCAGAGGATGTAGAGGCGGCGATTATATGGTAGGTTCCGCATGTGGAACTATGGACCCCAGGGGCAATGGGGTTGCCTGTCACATGCTGCAGCAGAGCCAATGGGGCTCCAGGATTCTCCTGCTCCCAATATTGATATTATTCGTGCACTGCAGACTACACCAGTCAGAGCTGCGAAAAGGAAGGGGTAGGTTGTATGTGCTGGTGTTTGTGGCACATGCACTAGGCCAGATACCCCCTGTTAGGCCCCAGCTACGCCCTGACTCCCACATAGCTGTGGTTGCTAGAGGGACTTGCCCTAAGACAGGGATACTTCCCCGCTTAGCATTATCAGTGTCAGGGACGCTGCACGGTGACTGCGGCCTGCAGTCCAGAGCCAGACCATAGAGACAAAGCTGGATGCGGCTGCGCTGGCCTTGGGTGATCTGGTCCCAGATCACCTATCTATATAGAGATTCTTCATGGTGGGACAGTCCAGGCAGGATCCACCCAACGTAGATGCGGAGGCGTCGCGGTTTAGTACTTCGGATTCGTGGATCCCATCATCTGCACGCCAAGGTATGGACACACCCGGCAGGTACCCAACTCACCAGTGCACCAACTCAACACTTTAGTCGGGTAGCGCTGTCTCACACATTTGGGTGGGTTGACTCTTGGGGGACACTGGGACGGTCCGGTGCCTAGAGCACCTCAGTACATTGGGACAAACACCAACAGGGTGTGGACACGGTGTTGGAGAGGCACGGTGAGGGATTATGGCCCTGTGAGGGTGTATATTACTCTCAGTATTGTTTATGCTGTGTATAGTAAAACTGTTATGCTTTACATGTGTGCATTCTTTATTGTACTGTAACGGGGTCATTCCACATAGTAGAATCCCATTACATTTGGAGGCGCTACCGAACGATCCCTCCGGTATACCCCAGGTTCCCAGCAGCGGAGACTCGGATCTCCTGTACACCACAGGTATTGCACCACACATATACCATAGCCACACATCTTCCAGAGGGTGGGGGAAAGTGTGCTACACACACTGTATGTAACAGTTAGAGACCAGATTAAAATGTGCGACAGCTTTAGTTTTGAAAGAACTTAGACGGGTGGTGGCTGTGAGTCTCTGGTAGAAAGTTCCAGTTTTGGGGTGTGCGGTAAGAGGAGGAGGAGCAGCCTGATACTTTGCTAAACCATGAATAATTTAACCCCTTCAGGGTACTTTCACATACTTCACAAAGTTTAGTCCACGGGACAAAAAGAAAGTGCATATATTCAGTGTGGGTACCTGCTAAACTGAGTCTACCGTGATGAGGTTGGCGGCTTGAATCATGTTTTAATGAAAAGATGCAACCAAATGACTCTTGTGTTACACAGACTTAGGTTCTAAATGTAAACATGTCACTAGTATATTTTAGCCCAAATTGGTAAGAGCGCAGGATCTGTTCTTTTCTATTCCGAATAGAACAGGGGTGGCCAACTCCAGTCCGCAAGGGTCACCAACAGGTTTTTAAGGATAGCCCTGCTTCAGCACAGGTGGCTCAATCGGAATGGAATAGTGTCCCTTCAGTAAACTTTGGTGTGGCATACAGTATAAGGAATGTATAGAGCAGCTTTAAAGCTGGTCTATCTAAATAACCAGAGCATATTTGGATACCTGCCAGCCATCACTGTCATTTTAATATTAACTAGCTAGGTATAGTCAGTCCCTGAACAAACAAAAATGCATTTCCTTAATTGTTTAATTGCCACTTACTGTAAGCCATATAAGCTTCAATACACATGTATGCGGATGACACAATCTTATATGCACACAGCCATAGCCTCTCCAACCTTGAAATCTGGATCTTGAATCTCCAACCTTCAATCTGACTTTTTGAGACTTGAAAATTGGATTTCCCAAAAACAAACTGTTTAAACACTGACAGACACTAACAATGGTATTTGGGACTAAGGCTACATTTTTAAAGATTCCAATTACTGAGCTCCAGATCAGAACCAATGCTAACACCACCCTACCTCCTGTTACTAGTTTCAAATACCTGGGCATATGGTTTGGCTCCCATTTAACATTTGGATGCACATTGATACCCTGACATCCAAAACATATGCCAAACTAGGTGTATTTTACAGGAACAAATCCTCCCTAAGTCTGCTGGTCAGAAAGCATATCGCACAGCAGATGCTAATGCCAATTATCGACTATGGGGGCATAGTATATGGCTCGGCACCCCAAACCCACTTGATACCCTCTAGAATTCAATATGCCATTTTGTTCTCCAATGCAACAACAACACATATCACTACAAAATGCTCAAAGAACTAGATTGGTCATCACGTGAGTCTAGGCGCAAAGTTCACCTTTCCATTCTTGCCTTCAAATACTTTATGGGCAAGCTACCCAGCTACCTGAACAAGCTCCTCACCCCTACCACATGCAGCACCTATCACCTGAGATCGAGCTCCAAAAGACTGTTCATGGTACCAAGGTTCAACAAAGTATCCGGCCGTTCCTCCTTCTCTTACAGTTCACCCCAAAACTGGAACAACCTACCAGAGACTCTCATAGCCACCACCACTCTAAGTTCTTACAAAACGAAGGCTGTCTCACATTGTTATCTGGTCTGTAACTGTTACAGACGCCTATAATATATATTATCTTTAACTGTGCATGCTATGTCTTGTATATAATGTATACCCCTGCTCACTTATGTAACTATTTGTAACCATTTATAATGTGTCATCTTAACTCTATGCCCAGGACATACCTGAAGACGAGAGGTAACTCTCAAAGTATTACTTCCTGGTAAAACATTTTTATAAATAAAATAAATTACCCAGAATCCCTGAATAAATAATAAATAAATATAGCTTTTGTTTCATAGCACAACCCCTCACTGCCAAAGGCAAACAGAATGCAACATTGTTTTGTTTGCCATTCTGCAGACCTGTCCGAGACGTGAATGTGCTCACATGCGATATTTGTACTTGCTGTACACTGTACGGTGGAGGGTTTTTGTCACCATTTTACTCACCATAACTTAAATGTGTGGTTGAAAACTATTCCAACTTCACATTACTGGTTCCCAGTATAACCAGCCTCACTCTGAAAAGACCCAAAAGTTGAAAAAGATGCATGTACCAAGCTTTTACTGGCAATGCACTTCTTTACCCCAGGCTGGGCTGAAATTCTGTATAATACGGCAGGCATATGCTTATGGGGGTCCACGCTAAAATGGACATGAAGGTGACACTGTGCTCATTTGCATGTCAGTACAAAGACACCCTGGCTGCCGTGGAAGCACTGTATGCTAAGAGATGATGGGGAATGCAGGACATTTACTTTTATTCCACCTGGCTCCCTGGTTGTGCGCCATTTGCTGTTGTTTGTTGCTGTTCTCGGAAAAAAAAAACGTGCTTTCCGATCAGCCGGCCTCCTCATTGGTTGGTCGGCGGCGCGCTTGGACCAATCGGGGCTCTTGGTGACGTCACGGGGGCGGGACTTGCTGCCCGTTCACAAGCCTGATATCGGCTGTCTTGCCCTGTGTTGGCAGGCGCGTGGCGGCACAGAGTTGGCGCTTTCTTACCCACAGCGGTGGCGCTCATTATGACGTCACGCGCACAGACCTTTGGTCCTGGAGCGGTGGCGCTCGATATGACGTCACGCGCCTGCGCATTAGGGAGCGACCCGATTTCAACAGGTTTGTGATATTATAGATGATTAGATGAGGGGTATATAAGACACTCAATTGCTCCATGTACCAGACTCCTTGATAAAGGACCTACCGGTCCGAAACGCGTAGGAGGTGCGTTTTTGTCCCCATGGGGGGTTTTCTTGTTACCAGTCATGCACTGAAATAAAGGACATTTACTTTTATTCCACCTGGCTCCCTGGCTGTGCGCCATTTGCTGTTGTTTGTTGCTGTCTGAGACATGTTCGTTAATGTGCTCACAAGTTATATTTTTGTTTGCTGCATTCTGCGCACAAACTTGAACTCTTACATGGCTTTACATTGACACATATCAGACCGTCCAACTATACCGATTTCACCGGTACAGTACCATTTTTCCACTGGCTCCACCGGCCTCCAAGAATGGTTGTACCAGTTTTCATTCATCAGTGCTGGGCCCTTTACATTTTCTGCTGTCTTTTTCTGCATGCTTTGCACTTGGCTGTGCATTGTCCTGCACAGGACACATGCCTTAACATAACTTAACACAAATAACTGGACACGACACCAGAACATGGTGGTACAGGCGCTTACATGTAGCTCCTTAGAAGTGGTTAAGACTGTTATCCCGTGCACCCACTTACATAACTTTTGGAATGCGCGGGTGACCGCATGCTGACCACTGACCACCTGTGCGGACAAATCCATGTCCCCACCACAGTCGGTGTTGCCGACAGGGGAGGACAGCCGGGACAAGTGTCCTGGGCCCAGTGGCGGCAAGGGGGCCCGGCGGCAGGACAAAGCAGTTGCTGCTGGGCTCCAGCTATCCCCATCTGCAGGCCTCTTCCTCTCTCTGTCCCACGCCAGGCCCTCTGATGTCAGCGCGCAATAGACCTCTCTGACGCCAGCGAGCTGAATGTAAGCTTGGCCCAGCTTCCGATGTGTGGTGGCATTAGTGTGAGGCCCGGCACGCACTGAGAGTCAGAGGGCCCAGCATGGGACAGGGAGAGGAAGAGGCCTGCAGGTTGGGAGAGCCGGGGCCCGGCGGCAACTGCTCTGTCCGGCCGCTGGGCTCCTGGCAGTCACCAGTCTCGCACCCCTTCTCCCCCCCCCCCCGCCCCCCCCCCCCCCCCCCCCCCCCCCCCCCCCCACAGGCAGTCACTTTTTTTTTTTTATATGCATTGAGGGTCTTTTTTATAAGCAGTTTTGCAGGTACCCACACTGAAGGGTGTGAAATTTGGCAGCCACAGATTTGACTCCTCAAACTGGGCTTGTGAAATCCCATAAAACTTATAGCCCTTTTCGAGCCCATCTTGCAACCCCAAATAGAAAGTATTCAGCCAACTCTCAGATAACGGAATCCTGTCAGATCTATAAAGACCAATACCGTGTGTGTGTGTGTGTGTGTGTGTGTGTGTGTGTGTGTGTGTGTGTGTGTGTGTGTGTGTGTGTGTGTGTGTGTGTGTGTGTGTGTGTGTGTGTGTGTGTGTGTGTGTGTGTGTGTGTGATATTCATGCATGTGCTGCGGCTCTCGGAATATCTTGGACAAAGACATTTTTTATAAAAGGAGAGAGGAGAGAGGAGAGAGGAGAGAGGAGAGAGGAGAGAGGAGAGAGGAGAGAGGAGAGAGGAGAGAGGAGAGAGGAGAGAGGAGAGAGGAGAGAGGAGAGAGGAGAGAGGAGAGAGGAGAGAGAGATAATCAGCATGCATCGCTCCAAAATTTGGATCAGGAACAGGACGAGGTGCTTCGGTTACACTGTAATTGATAAGAAGGACAGCACAATTATTCACTCTCTCCAGATATCACCGTCCGAGGAAGGGTTAAGGATCTTTACGCTGGAGTTGAACAGGAAACCAGCAGCCACAGGATGCAATCACCTCTGCTTTCTATGTGCAATGCTCGATCGTGTGTGTGTGTGTGTATATTTACACAAACACACATTGTATAAAATTGGTGTTGTGATATTGATTATGTAGGTATTTGTTAACACTGGTCACATTCTTATTAGTTGTCTTTGTAAATGGCAGCCATCTTTTTTTGCTGCTCCTGCAGATATAACACACACTTTGTTAAGCTGCAACAGGTAAGCAGATGACATTAAACAAAGCAACAGCTCCAATTAAAAGGTTGTAGCACAAAACATAAGTGAACACTTATCTGAGGAGATTCTTTAACTTCACATAATAACTAGTGTGTGCTACTTATTTTCACATGTGAAATGTTGGAGGGTGTGATATGTAGATGCATAATAATTAACATAAAATAACATGCTTGCAAAATACCTTGTGGGTGCATTTTCATTATTTATACCAGGGCTCTTCAACTAAAACATTGAGGAGTAGAAGGGCCACAAGCTTATTGCAATGTTATTTTAAATACATTTAAAGACTTAAAAATTGGGTGACCTTGCGTCCCGGATTTTCATTAAACATCCCGGATTCCCGACAATGTTCTCAATCGTTCAAATGTGCCAGTTTTGAGCTTTTCCCTATTTGGACTCACAACGGTAACAATAGACATTGCATGTTTTTATGTGACTGGTCATATCAAAGAGTAAACATTTTAAATATATTGGTAAACTCTAATTAACCAAGAAATGTACTAGCGCGTACAGTACATAGAGAAAACAAATCCTTTGGCGCACGCCCCCAAACAAACAATTGACGCGATATTAATAGATAATAAAACTTTTAGTAGGCATACTTTTAATAAATACAGCGATGAGATTAATTACATACATATAAGGGTGCTTCTAGACTACAGTGAAGTTGACAATATGTTCATCCTCAGAATATACCAACATCTGAACTACTGTGCTGGTTACAATGACAGTGTTGCACATAGATACTGGCAGTTAGAATGGCTTAAATCGGAACACCAGCACTCAGCATATTACTAGAGCTCAGTATAAGAAGGTATGACTAAGGTCTCATTGGTGTAGATTCAGTGGAGAATATACTGATCTGTATCAGTGTAAATACATATGTATTGTTTGTAAATAGCAACAGTGTATACACACAGAGCAGTGATTAGGTAACTATTACAGTTTGTCCTTCATACAGGATTGGTGGGGCAGGTAAAAAAGTCTCCCAATCAAGGGTTCGCGTCCGGCTGTAGTCTGTCCAGCAGTGTTCATCTTCACGGGTCTCCATTGGCTTATTAGCCTATCCTCCGGCGACAGCCTCCGTTGATTACTAGCTGCAGTTAGTGTCTGCCATAGTGTATCCGGTACTGATCCGCCTCTAGTTGTAGTAAGCGGTCTACAAAGGGTTACCTTGCTCTAAGGTCTTGTCCAGGGTTCAACCGAGCGCACTGGTGTTCGAGCGCCGTGACGTCAGGTTGCGCGGGCGATTCCTGGTCAGCTAGTTGCCCGGTGGAGGGGGGGTGCGGCCATGACCTCACAGAGCTGGTTCACCCTCATTGGGCGAACCGCTCACGTGACGCGGCAGAATCAAATTTGTCTCTGCAAGCAGCTGAACGCAGAGCGCTCACGGGCACGTGCACACACTGGACAGACTTAGGCCTCGTTCAGGGTGCAGGTTTCGGAGGGAGGGCGTTCTGACGTGCGAGCTGCCGTTGGACACAATGTATTCAAATTGAATACTGGTTGTCAGGGTAGCAGCTGCCCTGTCTCCGAAGTACGGAGTTGACGCTGGCTACAGTTTCAATAAACAAACCAATTCATTTTTTGAAGCTGCAGCAGCGTCACTGGGACCTCGGCAGCCAATGAAATCATTCTTGAGAATGATTTCAAGACTGCAACTTGGATCCCTAAGCTCCTGTCTGTAGCCCCGCCCCCTCCCCGCCTCCTCAACTCCTGAAAAAGTCTGCTGGGAGGATGAACACACATCGCCCAGCAGACTGCCGCCCGCCCTCGCAAACGCCCGCCCTCCAACTCCTGCCTCCGGCACCCTGAACGAGGCCTCATTGCGATCATGAGTTGGATCGCGTGTCGCATGAGCATGCAATCACACTCAGCTTCGCCCTGGACGCGGGCTTAAACTCGGTTACCCCTCCCTTGACAGGCACTTGCCCTCGCACCTACAGTACCAGCTCATCTCCGTTTGGACTGTATCCAAAGTGCAGGGGGCCATGCTGCTAGCACCTCGCACGACTTCACCCTGCTGCTGCACGCTTAAAGAGGCAGGTCAGTGTACTTGCTTTTAAAGGAGAGACACCAGAGGCAATAACCAGTCTATCACATAAGATCAGCAGCTTACCCTACGGCTGATATCTTATCTGTAATATGGGTCTTTCCTAAACAGTGCAAATAAAACGGACATTAATTCGATTTGCTTCCTTGATTGGGAGACTGTTTACTTGCCCCACCAATCCTGTACTGAAAACAAACTGTAATAGAGTTAAATAATCACTGCACTGTGTGTATACACTGTTGCTATCAACAATACATATGTATTTACACTCTGATACAGATCAGTATATTCTCCATTGAATCTACACTAATCAGACCTCTAGTCATACTGTACCTTCTTCCAGGGCTGATGAGATGGGGGGGAAGAAGAGAGCTGGGAAAAAAGTGTCCTGGAGCTGGCGGCTGCGGGTTGCCCAGCCAGAGGTCAGCCCCAACTCCTACGTATGGCTGTCAGGCCTCTGGTTGCCGCCGTGCCCCCGGCTCACCCCTACTGGTGCGGGCCCCCGGCTCACCCCTACTGGTGCAGGCCCCCGGCTCACCCCTACTGGTGCGGGTCCCCTGGCAGGCCTGCATCTCTCCCCCGCACTGGGTCTCTCTTTCCCGCCGATGCGTGCCAGAAGCTGAGGTCGACTTCTGGCTGGGCCCAGCTTCCAGCGTCACACCAGCAGGAGAGGCTCGGTGCCAAGGAGAGAAGTAGGCCTGGCGTGGGAGAGATGAGACCCGCAAGCAGCTAATAAGTGGCCCACATCAGCTGAGGAGCACGGGAGCATGAGAGGACAGACTATCCCCAAGACTAGTGGGTGGTGTTTGTATTTGGGGATGTGGGGGTTGTATGCATTTGGGCATGGGGGGGTTAATGTTTGTGGGGGGGGAGTAATTATTGTGGGGGGGATTGTGAGGGGCCAGGGGGAATTTGTGTGTGTGTGTAGCCAGGGGGAGGAGGGAATTAGCATGATGGGGTGGGGGATTGAGTGATAGCAGAGGGGGGAAGAGTGTGAAAGAGAGGGGGTGATGAAGAGAGGGGGAGAACAATTGTGTCAAAGGGGGGGCTCGTAAGGCTGCCAACACGGGGGGAGGCCCGGTCAAAACTCTACTCCCAGGCCCAAGGAAATGTGTCAGCGGCCCTCCCTTCGTATACTGAGCGCTAGTAATATGCTGAGCGCTAGAGTTCTGATTTAAGCCATTCTAACTGCCAGTATCTATGCGTAACACTTTGTCATTGTAACCAGCACATTAGTTCAGATGTTGGTATATTCTGGGGATGAACATCTTTTCAACTTCACTGTAGTCTAGGAGCACCATTGTGTATGTATATGTGTGTGTATATATGTAATTTATCTCATCATTGTTTTTATTTTAAGTATGCCTCTCAAAAATAAAACATTTTATTATCTATTTATATCTCGCCAGTTTTTTGTTTGGAGTGCATCAAGGGATTTATTTTCTCTATGTACAGTACGCCCTAGTATATTTTTTGGGGGTATCCTCCATATATCCCAGGTATCACACACCTATCCATACAGTATTCTGAGAGTTGAGTTGGGTTTCTCTATATCTGTTTTAAACTCCAATAAAATGACTTATTAATACAAACTAAACTGCATTTTGCTACACTTGAGAGTTTGTATTATATTAGACATTAAAAAAAGTTATAGTGAAACAGAAAAGTTATGGTGGGTAAAAAAAGTGACAAAACTGCTCCACCGTAATGTGTAGAGTAAATAAAAATACCACTTATGGTGCATTTGCATGTCTCAGACAGGTCGGCAACCCTGTCTTTCTTTGTTAACTCTTGGCAAACAGTGCTTCCCCTGCAGACAGAGATTCTGGGAAATGACATGCAAATGAGCACTCAGTGTGTCACTCTTTACATTTTGTTATGTTAGAATACTGAAATAAAGAGTAAAACGTGGGTACCCTCGTTCTCCCGAATGATATAGTATAGAGGGATGAAGCTCTGCTGGGATAATAGACAGAATATAACACACAGAGAGAAAAAGATCCCAGTCGATAGAGCACTTCGACTCCTATATCGTGAACTGTCAATGACTGTTGCCGTGAAAAAGCTTACTCCTTATGCGAAGCGTACGTCGGCATGTGTGAGGCCTTTTGATGTCATGAGAGTGATTATGGAAGTAGTGGTCCGTGACACAACGCACTAGTTTAAGCCGACAGACGTAGACATACATCAGTTTATATTTTAATCCTTTTGTTTTTATAAACGTCCTTTTCTTCGCCGTTGGTGGGATTAGAGCGAGTCTCTTGATGATGCATCTGTACCCTACCCTCATAATGCTCGGTTGCCATACTCCTGGTCCAGGGTCGGCATTAGGGCAAGGTAATTGCCTTGGGTCCCGCGCCTTCAGGGAGTCCATCGCTGTAAGGAATTGGGGAACACGTCCCTTGCGGCGTGTTCCCTCCTTACCTGGCAATAGTACCACAGCTGCTGCTGCCTCCGCTCCCCTCTCGCACCCCCGCTCCAATAACAGAGTGCGCGCGCAGCCGCTCCTCTTTTGCCTCTAACGCACCGCGCCTCCCTCGCGCAACGATCCCCAGCTATGTGTAAAGCACTAAATTGCCCCTTGTCTCCTGTGACCTATCCCAGCGTACGCTGGGGCCGCACCTCCGCTCCGCCCCCACTCCTATTGGTTTCCTGTTGCTATTTAGTTCCTGTTCCTGCTCTCAGTCAGTGCTCAGCATAACCTCTTGTAGCCTTGTTGCTTTCCACAGTTTTGCCTTGCCTTGATCCTGTCTTGTCTTGCAGTTTAACCTCTTGTGTACCGACCCGGCTTGTAACGGAACACCCTCTGGATATTGACCTCGGCTTACCCTCGACTACGGCGACTTCTCCAACTCTTGATCACGGCTACACGGAATTGGACCATTCTCATATCTACACTCCCAGACCACGGGTAAACAGACTTCTACGATTCTACCATCTCCAACCCCAAGACCCGGTGAGTATATTGATTAACCCTCTCTCTCCAACCAAGACCTGGCAACGCTAGACAATCCGCCTTCCAGGCACGCTTCCGCTGCTGTGGGTGCGTGGTTTTGTACCGTTCCACGTCAGTGCCGGGGTCCTGCCTTTTTTGTGGGTAGCGCGGGTGTTACACGCACTCCCTTTTCTCCCTTCTCCTGTTGGCGCCGGGATCCAAATTCCACCCGACGGGAGAGCTGGAAAGTCCCCGAACCAGCGCAACGCAGCTCAGAGTTGTGTGTAGCTGGGGGATGGGAGAAATGTGTGTAGAAGGAGGTCTTACCTTATGCGGAGCAGCCTTCTGCAGCATGTGTTGTCATGGTGATGCACCGCGTTGCCATGACAATGTGACTATGCTGCAGAAGGAGGGCCCCGCTGCTGGCATGTCGCCTTTGACCCCCACCAAAAGTAAGGTAGGCCAAGTCTAATTAATTTAATTTACCATTAGTCACAGCTCAGGCTGCATATTCTTGGCAGAGTGCTGTTGACAATCTACGCTGTGAGCTATTATCTGCCAGCTCATACTATTACACTTGATATATAAATATCTTACTACTAATAAGTAATGACGGAGTTAATCTGTGTATCCACTCAGTGTCTCCCGCTAGGCTGAATAACAAACTACACTGTTGCCTTATCCGTCACTGGCAACATCAGTTGCGAGGGGTGGTATTTAACCACTCATTTGTTACATACAGGCCATAGCGTTGTAGTCATTGACTCATCTAGTACTTTGGGCTCATCATTGTTAACAAGGAGAAAAAGGAGATCCCTTAATGCACTCAACCTCACTTACTCATGTAACATGTAGACTAGGTTGTAAACTTAGTCATATTCTGGAAAGAGATGGAGTGCCCATAGGAAAAACTCCACTGCCACGAAATACAGAATAATAAATATTTAATGAGAAAAACATAAGAAAACAGAAAAGTAAAACCTAAAGCCAAATTAGCGCTTTAAACGTAACAGCTATGGGAGCTGGGATAAACTCCCTTGTCTCCCCTCTGTGCCTTAATAGGCTCTGATTCAGGTAAGTGTCAGAGGCACAGCTAGTGATAGTAGAACTTAATATCTGGGTGATAATCAGAATATAATTATACCAGAAGGGATGTTTCACTGTTGGTGACCATATATTACTCAGTGATCAAACTATAAGACTGTGCATATATACATTGGTAAAGAAAACTGTGATTAAGCTACATCCAATCCACAGAGTGTGCACCCCTCAATATATAGTACACTAGGCTAAGCAGTGGCCACCCCCCAACACACACACACACCCTTTTTTTGTGCATCTCATCATTAAGACAGTCTTAACCATTTGGATCAATGAAGGTATATCAGTGCACCTACAGAGTAATTTTTCTTAGCCCTATTATATGGCCTTTGGAATTGCACTAGTAACCTTACTTGTGGGATCCACTCTTGTACCAGTGTAGCCCTGTTTCTGAACCCTCACAAAGGAACTACTGGTCGCTGTACAACACCTGCAGCTCCAGGAGATCTGAGCCTCCCCTAGCTGGGAGCCTGGGGTAACACTTACACATTTCGTTAGCGCAGCGCCTCCACTTAACAAGGATCCCCGTGATGTGAGATTCCCCTGGGCAAGAAACATACAACACTCTATGATTGTAACTGGGTTTTACTAATGAGAATGCAACGTAGCAATAACACATACATATACTTATACTCTAACGGTATAACTTTAGCGCTGCCCCCTCTTCAGGGCAACGTCTCCGTCCCCTCACCGCGTGCCCCACACACTGTGTCCATATATAGTATATCGGTATAGGCTCAGTTCTGTAACCACTCGCACAGTGTTCCTACAAAGGTTTAGCCTAAGGCGGGATCAGCGCCTGATGACCGATGTTGGTGCACTTGAGGATATAGTACCTGCCGAGCACTCCAGTACTCGGATCAGCAACTGCTTCACAAAGGATCCGTCGAGTCCCGGGCCCGACATCCAGGATCCACCGTCCGGTAAGGCCCCAACAAGATGGCCTCTGCAACCGCAACGAAGGGCAGCGCCCAACTTCCAGCACGGGTACACAGCTTCAATGGAGTCCCTATCTAACTCTGGGAACTACAGTGACACTCGCTGCACTATAGGCCGTCCCTACAGCACAGCAACCTTGGATGGCTTCATGGGAAACTCCTAGGGCCTACGGGATAGCCTACCCTATGCAGGTGGGTCACTGACCCCCTGCACCCACAATACCTATCCCATGCCCACCCGGGTCCCCTCTGGCTAACTCAGCCTAACGCCTGCAGCAAACACACTGCATACACACAGGCAACCTGCAGAAAACACACAGCACACGCTGCATACACTGTGCCTACTTGTCAGCGCTCACAGCACTACCAGCCGTGATTCACTGACAAGCCTGCACCCTCACACACCTAAGGGCAGCGTCCCTAACCTAGGGGCTGTCCCTCAGTTCTACCCACTACCCTAACAGGGATTGGGGCCTGCCTGGGACTTGGGGATCCTTACCTGGTGCAGGAGCCACTTGCTCCTTACACCCTTCCTCCCCCTTCCTGCTCCCAGCTTCAACTGCCAAACGTGGTCCCCGCAACATTGTAGCTTTCCTCCACAGGAGAAGCTGCAAAACCCTATTTGCTGGCTGGCTGCATGTGATGTGGGTGAAAGGGCAATCCCCAGAGGCTGCTGGGAATTGTAGTCCACTCAGGACCTCTTTAGCATTGGTACCGCGTGCGCTACCCTTACTGCACCTGCGCGACCAACACGCACGCTCGCGCAACCTGTCATGGCAGCCCCCGCTAGCTGGGTGTGCCGCAGAGCCTCGGAGCGCTACATGGGGGGTCTCTGGGGCTGACAAGAGACCTGGGTTATATTCTCCCCCTCGTAGAATCCCAACGACCTCGCTTGGGTAGCAAACATACAGAGTGTTATATAATGAAAAATGCATTGCATAAATCATATCACACATAACTTGCATTTTCCCATTGGTACCCAACAACATCCCGTGGATACCCGAAGCCAGCTGAGTCTCATAGTGGAGTGCCCTTAACTGATCAGATGGGGGTACCTCACTTTTGCGTCTGTGAGCCTCCCCCAGAAAAATCTCTTGAAGAGTACGCTCTGGAGTAACAGTCACCGGCTCTGTACTACTTCCTCCCCCTCGTAGAAGGAATAGTACAATGTCCTTTAACCAGGCCTTTACCCAGCCATCCGCGGCATGGATGCGGTAGGCCAGGAGACCAGGACCTTTCCCGCGGTCCACTACATGGTGAATGGAGCGCTCCTTTTTGGGCTTAAAGGAGGCAACCTTCCCTGAATCCTTCTTCTCACAGTCTTTGCTCCTACACACTGGTGAAGCTTCCACAGGGAAGCGAGCAATGGACAATGTCTTTTTCCTCACCGTCTCGGGTTCACCCGGCAGGGGGTAAAGGGTAGATACCTTACCACTGCCGTGATTCACGGTGGCCAACAGATCCTCGGGGACGCTGTCAGTTCCCACCGTGGTTGTCTCGGGACCTGTCCCCGGCACTTCTGGGGCAGTCCACTTACTTGCTGGAACATCGGGAGCATTGGATCCCAGTCCTGGGACCACTTGGGTTGGAGCGCACGGGCTCACACTCAGGTCAGGAGCGGTTATCTTCGCCTGGACGATAGGCGGTAGATACGGGTCCACTCGCACCACTGGACAGCTATCTTCTAAGGGGGATACCTCCGCCAGGACACAATGACGGGGTGAGCCCATCGCCCGGGTGACCCCACCTTCGGAGCCGCCAGGCTCCACGATCACCGGGGAGCTCACACCCAACACCCCTGGGGCAGTCAACTCACCCTTGTCGTCGTCGCCAGGTACTGATCCCAAGCCTGGGACTGCTGGTACCTCGGTGGTAGGCCGGACTAGCCGTTGCAGGGCACACGGACCCACAGCAGGATCCGCAGCATCTGGATACACCTCCTCTAGGGCACACGGACCCACAGAAGGCTCTGTATCAGCTGAGTTATTTGGCTCAGTGACTTCACTAGGGTGGTCCGCCGGCAGGCACATCACCACGGGCGGTTGATCGCTGGAATCACCAAAAGAAGATGGGGGTATAGATACCTTACCCTGTAATTCCAGAATCGGCGGTTCTGGGCTTCGTGGTTCCTGCTCGGTAACCATGTCTGGAACAAACATCTGGGGCTCCAACATCTGTAGCTCTGCCTTCGGCGGCTCCGGCTCAGGACCTGAGTCTAGAATGTCCAATTGGGCACACGGCTCCTCCACAACCTCCACAGCTGAGGTAGGTGGACTGGTAGCGGCTTCACCCACCTCGGTAGAGCCATCAGGCGCCTCTTTCTCCGCAGGTTCCGCTATCAGAGGTTCCTGCTCAACCACTAGGACGTCCCCTTTGAGAGGGTCTGGAACCGTGTCTGCAACATGGGTCTGGACACACGGGTCCCCGGAGGCCTCTGGAATTAGGACAGACTGATTACCAGCATAACTCACTTTAGTAGGGAGGTCAGGCTCCTCCTCTTCTTTCTCTGCTGGTTCCGTAGCCTGGGGTATGATAGGCTTTAAGAACCAGGCCCCGCAACGGTCACATTGGGGCTCCCACGCCAGTGCACCTCTAGAACAATCACAAGTGGAGCTAAAACACTGTGTAAATGTTTCTCCGTCCACCTCGATTTCCTTGAAGTCGAGCGGTAACTGAGACAGGACGGCTCCCTGAGCACGGGCTTCTTGCAGGCAGGGGCACGCGAGCACAACGTCCGCTATTCCTGGCGCTTGCCAAGGCACATACATATTAGGGTGTAACCCCTGGCAGTCTACCTCATTCTCGGGGGATGAATAATCCGTTTCCGCAACAGTGTCCTCCTCCTCGGACGGTGCTGTAGCCTGCGGCAGCTTGGGACACAGGAACCGTGTCCCACAGCAGGCACACTGGGGTCCCCAGGTCAATTCACAACCGGGGAAATCACATTTAGAACAGGGACCTTGGAGACACTTCTTCCCTTCCACTTGTGTCACGAACACCCCACGCGGTAGCTGATAGGCATCAAAGTCCTCACTACCAAGTATATTCACGTCCCTTTGTAAGCATGGACACAAAATAACGGTTACATTCACTCCTCTTGTTCGCCAGGCTCTATAAAACTGAGGGTGTATTTTACTGCAGCCGTCACCTCTCTCATGGTGAACAGACATGGCTGATCGCTGTTCACTGTGCTCACTCACAGTGTGGGGGCGGGGCTCTGGGTTTCCCGCCAGTACCGGATAACTGTTAGCAACATTTTCCCGCGCGGCCGGGAATTCAGCACGTGGCTTCCTCCGCCTTGAGGGCTTCCCCATGGCGAACAAAAATAGGACAATTTAGGGAAAAAAATACCGGGCACCCCAGGTCTGAAATCTCAGCAGCGCCTCCAAATGTAGCCCTTTTTCTGAACCCTCACAAAGGAACTACTGGTCGCTGTACAACACCTGCGGCTCCAGGAGATCTGAGCCTCCGCTAGCTGAGAGCCTGGGGTAACACTTACACATTTCGTTAGCGCAGCGCCTCCACTTACCCAGGATCCCCGTGATGTGAGATTCCCCTGGGCAAGAAACATACAACACTCTATGATTGTAACTGGGTTTTACTAATGAGATTGCAACGTAGCAATAACACATACATATACTTATACTCTAACGGTATAACTCTAGCGCTGCCCCCTCTTAAGGGCAACGTCTCCGTCCCCTCACCGCGTGAACCCCACACACCGTGTCCATATATAGTATATCGGTATAGGCTCAGTTCTGTAACCACTCGCACAGTGTTCCTACAAAGGTTTAGCCTAAGGCGGGATCAGCGCCTGATGACCGGTGTTGGTGCACTTGAGGATATAGTACCTGCCGAGCACTCCAGTACTCGGATCAGCAACTGCTTCACAAAGGATCCGTCGAGTCCCGGCCCGACATCCAGGATCCACCGTCCGGTAAGGCCCCAACAAGATGGCCTCTGCAACCGCAAGGAAGGGCAGCGCCCAACTTCCAGCATGGGTACACAGCTTCAATGGAGTCCCTATCTAACTCCGGGAACTACAGTGACACTCGCTGCACTATAGGCCGTCCCTACAGCACAGCAACCTTGGATGGCTTCAGGGGAAACTCCTAGGGCCTACGGGGTAGCCTATCCTATGCAGGTGGGTCACTGACCCCCTGCACCCACACTACCTATCCCGTGCCCACCCGGGTCCCCTCTGGCTAACTCAGCCTAACGCCTGCAGCAAACACACTGCATACACACAGGCAACCTGCAGCAAACACACAGCACACGCTGCATACACTGTGCCTACTTGTCAGCGCTCACAGCACTACCAGCCGTGATTCACTGACAAGCCTGCACCCTCACACACCTAAGGGCAGCGTCCCTAACCTAGGGGCTGTCCCTCAGTTCTACCCACTACCCTAACAGGGATTGGGGCCTGCCTGGGACTTGGGGATCCTTACCTGGTGCAGGAGCCACTTGCTCCTTACACCCTTCCTAACCCTTCCTGCTCCCAGCTTCAACTGCCAAACGTGGTCCCCGCAACATTGTAGCTTTCCTCCACAGGAGAAGCTGCAAAAGCCTATTTGCTGGCTGGCTGCATGTGATGTGGGTGAAAGGGCAATCCCCAGAGGCTGCTGGGAATTGTAGTCCACTCAGGACCTCTTTAGCATGGGTACCGCGTGCGCTACCCTTACTGCACCTGCGCGACCAACGCGCACGCTCGCGCAACCTGTCATGGCGGCTCCCGCTAGCCGGGTGTGCCGCAGAGCCTCGGAGCGCTACATGGGGGGTCTCTGGGGCTGAAAAGAGACCGGGGTTACACCAGCAACACTGATTTTAGCCCGAAGATGACAACTCTAGATACTATTACAGATGTAGCATCCTGTATCGATCACCAGCATGTGCTGGTGAACCACGGACCAAAAGTCGAACGTTCGCAGCACCATGCAGAGCAGGGGGGAATGGCCCATCAGGATTAACACAGCAAGGGTCCCTGCTTCTGAATGGGATTCCCGCTGTGTGAATCCTACCGGGGTGCATCAGTCTGTAAGAGACGCGCAGTGAGAGTAGATAGAGCGCAGAGAGAGGTATTGACAAACAGGCGATTGCACTGCTTTTATTTTAATAGGGGGGAGATATATTTGGAGAATAAACCGCTCTTCCTTCAATTCTATTTGTGTACTTATATTTAACATGACATGGTGCATGAGGATAAGTATACAGAGTACAAGGTGGGTCAAATTGAAGATCCAAAAGATTCCTCTACTAGTTGCACTCTATGTTTATTTTTCAGGTATCATCTGGACAAATAGTCCATGCATATTCTCAATATATGTAATGGCTTACTATTGTAGCTGAATCAGAAACCCAATTAAAATAAAATAATAAAACTTTATTACATCAAATAATAAGTGACTCTGTGCCTTTATTTACAGTGTATATTATTTAAAATCCCTACAGGAGTTAGGTAGAATATATGCTCCAAATATCAAGTTCATTGCATATTTTAACTGGGTTTCTGATTCAGCTACAATAGTAAGCCATTACAAATATTGAGAATATGCATGGACTATTTGTCCAGATGATACCTGAAAAATAACCATAGAGTGCAACTAGTAGAGGAATATTTTGGATCTTCTTTTTGACCCACCTTGTACTCTATTATTTTAATAACATTATTGAAGTAAGGGGTCTCTGGAGTGGAATAACATTCATTTCAACCCCGGGGACCCCCTGCTTCCCGTATTAAGGTCCCTGATATGGGGTGCCAGTATCCCCTGCGCGTTTAAATGTCCCGGTCAGGTGACAGGGGAGAATTACATGCAGGGAGATACCTGTCACTTGATAAAGACTTTCACGGTCGAAACGTTGTGTGGCACAATACATTTTCCTATTCAGCAAATCCACAGTGCGTTGGATCGCCTTTTCATCAGGGAGATACCGGCACCCCATACCGGGCCCCCTAACATGGGAAGCAGGGCGTCCCCGGCGCTGAAATTAATGCGGTTCAGCTTCGGAGACCCCCTACTTCAATACTATGTCATTAAAATAAAATAAAAGTAATGAAGGGGTTAAACCAAAGTACCTGGTTTGTTGGGGGTGGATGAAGATTGTAGTTGCCGAAGGGTGAGTGGTTAGGCTTACCGGGAAGGTTACTACCGCTAAGGTAATGAAGAGGTTAACCCCTCCCACTACCCACCCGAGAGGCCTAACCCTCTACCCTCGGGAAACTACCCCCTTCACCCCCACCCCCCAAAGAAATGGGCAAATGCCCTAATTACCAAATATGGCTACTAGTGCTTTTGCCCATAAAATATAGTAAAATACATAAAAAATTTAAATAATAAATGTTTTACTTCCCCCTGCCAGGATGAAGGCGTCCTCCAATTCTGCCCGAACATGTAAGGACTGATGCCCAACCGTTAAAACTTACTAATTAATTAAGTTAGTAAGTTACTTAGTTAATTAAGTGGTAACTGGCGTTTTAGTGGGGTGGGTGAAGGGTGTACTGTAGCTGCCCCGGGGAGGGTGTTTAGGCCTCTTGGTATGGTTGCAGGGTGGGTTAACCCCATAATTATAGAGGAAATCCTAGAATCGCTCCAAGGAATAACTGATGCTACAAATTGTATGCAGATAGTGCTACAAATAGTTCAGAAAAAATTACTGCACCATAAATAATAGAACACACTTCCGTTCAGTATCCCATTGATGAATGAATGATATAACCACCCCACTTGAACCGTGTACCGTGACGTCTCACGGGTAGAGGCTGAGATGTGGTAGGGAGGAACGTGAAGCAACAATACCGCCGTGTCCCCTGTGAGGGAACCATAAACAGCTAAGTATGCCGCCACCCTCCGCCACTGCCCTCATACACCCGGCGCCACACAGGGTCAAGGTAACTTCACAGCGGAGGTGAGATAAGGGGGAAAATAAGGAGCGAAAACACTCACAGTCTTGGCACGACGGGTCTCTGATCAGCGCTCAGCGTTCGGCGTTGAGCATCCAGCGATGACGTCAGGCACCTCTGAACCGGAAGTGAAATACAGCGTGCTCCAGCCCAAGGAAATCGGACAAAAATAGAACAAAGAGGCGGTGCACTGCTGCCGTCAGGGTATGAAAATAGGGAATCCACACGCAATTAAAATGAAAGGTTGTTTTTAATTAGTGCATATACACTGGAAAAATATGCTACAGAGCGAACTCTGACGCGTTTCGTCCCTGCCTGGGACTTTGTCAAAGAGTATCTGGCACTGCCCTTGATGATGCATATATAGTGAGCCCAAGAATACTATTGGTTGAACTAAATTAGTGAGTAGAAAACACACCAGGTGATTACTTAACCAATTAAGAACAAGAGGAACTATGCCCCTGAATGGTTATTAGAGCTCACTCACAAGGCATCATCATGGACATTAAGTTGTATTAACAAGACACTAAGAGACACAAAATTCTGTTAAAAAACAATACTTGTCTAATAAAACAAATATGCAATATAGACCACAAGTACCAGTAACTAAGTAGCAAAAACCAAGCAACATATATATATATATACAAAGAGCGATAATGACTCACTAAAAACCACATTAATATAATAATAACATACATGGTATATAATATCACATCTAAATCATATAGAAAACGATGTGAAGTGATGGGAAGACCTGCTATTGAAATGTAAATGGATTCATGTATAACTACAATCTCCAAAATATTTATATAAATAAATATTCCTCAATAACAATTGTGAAAAATATGAATATATATATAAATTCTAAATATACGTGAACATATAACTATCAGTGACTAAGAAAATGTAAATATAAAAGAATATAATATAAATAAATAATGATTATAAATATAACCATCCTAAACTCTAATAATTTTAAATAAATTTATCGTAATCAAACTAAAAAATGCTTAAGATCCCACTCTATACTTATCCCGGTGGGATGTAGCGTGTTCATAACATGAATCCAATACATTTCTCTTGTATTGAGCTTATTCAATCTATCTCACTCAAATGGCAAACATCACAAATCTACAACTTGCAAACAACTACCCAAATTTCTACTCATACTATTACTCTCTTTAGCAGGTGATATTGAACCTAACCCAGGTCCTCCCATTTCAGCTCTGTCCCATGCCCCTGAGAATTCCACCTTTAAATTCCAAAAAGGCCTATCTATCGCCCATATAAACATCCGGAGCCTGCTGCCCAAACTGGACAAAATAAGGGTATGGTGCCTTATGCATAAACCCAAAGCCATCATTCTTACAGAAACATGGCTATCCCCTAAAACTCCTGATGCAAATATCGCCATTCAGGGATACTCCATTTTTAGGAGAGATAGGTCAAAGAGAGGAGGAGGGGTGTTATTTTATATTGCAGACACCTTACAATTTACACTGTTAAATTGCCCACCAAGTCCACCCTCTTTTGAAACTCTAGTTGGCAAAATCTGCCTCCCCTTTTCTAAGTCCATCTTGCTTGCTGGCATCTACCGCCCCCCTAAAGCCCCTCTACAATCCTTGACTGATATCACCCAATTTCTTGGCTCCATTTCCTCTCTGAATGAGAAGAGTGAGCTGCTAGTTCTTGGGGATTTCAACTTCAATTGGCTTGACCCGAAAAACCACAAAATCCAGATACAACTCAAGTCACTTAACCTATCGCAACTCATTTCCCAACCCACACGGATAAACCTGAAATCGCATAACCATTCCTTGCTAGACTGGATTCTCTCCTCAAACCCCAGCAGAATCCAATCCTCTGGCATCCTTCCTGACATTTTCAGTGACCATGCAATAGTGTACTGTGTAAGGAAAATTAAACCGCCCCATTCAAGCCCTAAAGTTCTCCTCACTAGAACATTTAAAAACTTTAACCCACAACAGTTTCTGGATGACCTTACCAACTGCCCATGGCACAGAATCGATTTAATTCCCGACCCTGATTCTGCGTTCGACTATTTCCAATCCGAATTCTTAAAACTCTGCGATACCCATGCTCCACTACGCAAAATAAGGGTACGGGGGGCCCACCTTCCATGGGTTACACCTGACCTTATAGCACTCTACCAGTTCAGGGATGCCTTGTGGAAAAGCTACAAAGTAACTGGCACTACCAAGGATCTCAATCACTACAGATGCATGCGGAACATGTGCACAAGGCAAACAAGGCATGCAAAAGCACAATATTACGCTGACAATCTCCACCAAAATACATCAAACCCAGCTAACTTCTGGAAGGTTATCAACAATATATTCCAGCCTCCTAACCATCAACAACCAAGTAATATCACTAAGGGGGATATTACTCTGACAAACCCCACTGACATTGCAAATGCATTCAATGATTACTTTGTGGGGTGTGCCACTATCTTATTAGCGAAACGCAGCACAAACCCCAAACATGAACCTCATCCTGGGAGTATCCCTACAGTCCCACCCCCTCCCAACACTGCCCACAATTTTCAATTTAGCCCAGTATCTGAAGAGGAGATTACACAAGCGCTCCTCAAACTAAAACTAAGCAGCCAATGTGGACCCGACTTACTACAATCTACGTTCCTACGACTTGGTGCCCCAGCCATTGCCAAACCAATTGCGTCCATAGTCAACTCTATCCTGTCTGCAGGCCATATCCCTAAGACCTGGAAAACTGCCAGAGTTGTCCCAATCTTCAAAAGTGGGGACAAAAACACTGTCTCAAACTACAGGCCAATCTCACTTCTCCCAATTCTATCCAAAGTAATGGAAAAATGTGTCCACTCCCAATTAAGCGATTTCTACACCAAGACAAATTTCCCTAGCCAATTCCAGTCTGGGTTTCGTCCCAAACACTCCACCGTAACTACCCTGCTAAAAGTTTGCAATGAAATCCAGTGTGGAATGGAACGGGGACAACTCACTGGTGCAGTATTCCTAGATTTTGTAAAGGCTTTTGACTAAAAGAGCTCTGGAATAGGGAAACATGCTTTAAACTGGTTTCAGTCCTACCTATCAGGAAGATCCCAACATGTGTCCATCTCAGGCTCTAACTCCAACCCCCTGGATATCACCTATGGTGTCCTGCAAGGCTCTGTTCTGGGGCTCCTACTCTTCTCAGTGTTCATTAATGATCTTCCCACAGCTTGTAAGGAAGCCTCAATACACATGTATGCAGATGACACAATCCTATATGCACACAGCCATAGCCTCTCTGACCTTCAACACATACTTCAGTTTGACTTTTTGAGACTCGAAAACTGGATTTCCCAAAGCAAACTGTTTTTAAACACTGACAAGACTGTAACAATGGTATTTGGGACCAAGACTAAATTTGTAAAGATTCCAGTGACTGAGCTCCTGATTAGAACCAACGCTAACACCACCCTAACTCCTGTCACTAGTTTTAAATACCTGGGCTTATGGTTTGACTCCCACTTAACATTCGGGATGCACATTGATACCCTGACAACCAAGACCTATGCCAAACTAGGGATACTTTACAGGAACAAATCCTCCCTAAGTCTCCTGGTCAGAAAGCGTATTGCACAGCAGATGCTAATGCCAATTATTGACTATGGAGACATAGTATATGGCTCGGCTCCTCAAACCCACCTTAGCAAACTTGACACCCTCTACAATTCAATTTGTCGTTTTGTTCTCCAATGCAACTATAACACACATCACTGCGAAATGCTCAAAGAACTAGATTGGTCATCACTAGAGTCTAGGCGCAAAGTTCACCTTTCCTGTCTCACCCTCAAATACTTTCTGGGCGAGCTACCCAGCTACCTGAACAAGCTCCTCACCCCTACCACATACAGCACCTATCACCTGAGATCACACTCCAAAAGACTATTCATGGTCCCAAGACTCAACAAAGTATCCGGACGTTCCTCCTTCTCTTTCCGTGCACCCCAAAACTGGAACAACCTACCAGAGACTCTCATATCCACCACCAGCTTAAGTTCTTTCAAATCTAAGGCTGTCTCACACTTTAATCTGGTCTGTAACTGTTTCATACGCTCATAATATATATTTTCTTTAACTGTGCACGCAATGTCTCTGTATATAATGTATACCTTGTTCATTTATGTAACTGTACTTGTAACCATGTATTATTTGTTTTACTCTGTGCCCAGGACATACTTGAAAACGAGAGGTAACTCTCAATGTATTACTTCCTGGTAAAATATTTTATAAATAAATAAATAAATCTCCACCTCTAGGGTGGATTTTAACATGTTCCAGGGCGGAAAAAGAAAAGTTAGAGATATCACCAAGACTGCACGTTGAAAAATGCCTTGACACGGGGTGTAACAAATCTTTTTTCAGAATATGTCTGATATGTTCCTGTATCCTTACTCTCACAGGTCTAATTGTTCGTCCAATATAAGACATCTTACATCCACATTGTAAGTGATAAATAACATGACTTGTGTGGCAATTCATAAAGCTATTAATACGATGATTACCCTCACATGTAGGAATGTTTTTTATGGATCTGGCATATTTACAAATTGAACACCGCCCACAAGGGAATAAACCTTTTGGAATATTGCATAATTGTTGTCTATCTGACTGTGCATTGAATAGACTAGGAGACAAATGATTACCTAAAGTTTTTGTTTTTTTGTAAATGAATCTCGGTCCTCCCTGTACAAGGGAAGCAATGTCATGGTCTAAGGTAAGTACTTTCCAATGTTTTTGAAAGATTTCTTTAATTGCTTTAGATTGTTTATTATATACTGAAATAAAGGATGGGCATATTGAATTATCCTCATAAACGTGTCGTTTCTTTTTATTATCTCTGTTAGATTTTATAATCTCTTCCCTATCCAGGGAATCTGCATATTCAAATGCTTTAATGATGTCTTCTTCTTTATAGCCTCTTTCTTTAAAGTTATCTGCCATTTCGCGTGAACGGCTCAAAAACATATCATTCTTTGAACATATCCTCTTTAGCCGAATAAACTGCGCCTTGGGTATGCTCTTAATGAGTGCTGGTGGATGACAACTCGTCGCACATAAAAGTGCATTTTTGGGGTTTACGGAAAATATCCGTCTGTATTTTTCTATCAATATCTATGGAAAGTGTCATGTCTAAATAATCTATGTGATGAATATTCTGTGTTTATGTAAAATGTAAATTATAATCATTAGTGTTAAGTGTGTTAATAAAAGTGCACAGTGAATCCAAATCCCCATCCCACACCAAAATAAGATCATCTATAAAGCGCCGATAAAATATAATGTGACTACGAAATAAATTGGAATCGTGATAAATGTGTCGTGCCTCCCAAAATCCTATAATAAGATTCGCATAAGATGGCGCAAAAGAAGAACCCATAACGCGTCAGAGTTCGCTCTGTAGCATATTTTTCCAGTGTATATGCACTAATTAAAAACAACCTTTCATTTTAATTGCGTGTGGATTCCCTATTTTCATACCCTGACGGCAGCAGTGCACCGCCTCTTTGTTCTATTTTTGTCTGATTTCCCTGGGCTGGAGCACGCTGTATTTCACTTCCGGTTCAGAGGTGCCTGACGTCATCGCTGGATGCTGAACGCCGAACGCTGAGTGCTGATCAGAGACCCGTCGTGTCAAGACTGTGAGTGTTTTCGCTCCTTATTTTCCCCCTTATCTCACCTCCGCTGTGAAGTTACCTTGACCCTGTGTGGCGCCGGGTGTATGAGGGCAGTGGCGGAGGGTGGCGGCATACTTAGCTGTTTATGGTTCCCTCACAGGGGACACGGCGGTATTGTTGCTTCACATTCCTCCCTACCACATCTCAGCCTCTACCCATGAGACGTCACGGTACACGGTTCAAGTGGGGTGGTTATATCATTCATTCATCAATGGGACACTGAACGGAAGTGTGTTCTATTATTTATGGTGCAGTAATTTTTTCTGAACTATTTGTAGCACTATCTGCATACAATTTGTAGCATCAGTTATTCCTTGGAGCGATTCTAGGATTTCTATTATCTGTATACACCATACTGGTTGCTCATTGGAACGCAGTTCTACAATCAAGAACTTGGTATATAGAGATTTTATTCCATATACTTAACCAAGCTTTTTTCCGTCAGGGTTATGGACACGCAAGTTGGTTGTTTAAGTTATTTTTTAATATAATATATTTTGAAGTGCATATACGTGCAACATTTATTCAGTGGAATTTTTTCATATAGGATACAGTTTTCTTTATCCTTTACATACATGGTACTTTTGTGAATTATTTATTAATTTTTTGCGGTGTGGAGTAAATTTTTGCATTATGGATGAGGAGGACAATTCTACACATCATGTTACACAACGGACTTATACTTATGGAGCTGTTAACAACAGTAAACGGGCTAAAAAAGCCTCACATGTGTTTGGAGAAGAGAAGGAGTTAATTTGTGATGAACCATCGGATTTATCTAACCATTTCGTGAGATTGGAGAAATTACTTGTACAGGACATAAGACTCTGGTGGGACATTACCACGTTAGAAAATTATATCAACACTAACAGGATCCCCAGAGGTCTCCGGGTCAAGAAAGTACCGACATTTGGTTTTGTTAATAGACAGTTTGAGCAAGATTGGATAAAGATCTTAGATCAGTGCTCAATAAGATTAATGGAGCTAATTATACAACAAAAAATACACGAGAAAGAGTTGTTAAATGTTGGGATCACATCCGTTCAGAATAAATTGAAACCCTTTGAGACAAGGGATCAATTCATTAGAAATGATGTTACTTTATTAGAGAATTTGGAAACGATTGAGAATGGTATTAGTGATAAGAAACAGATTAAATACGAGAGAGACAAGGCTGATTACATTAGGGGCCATGTTTATTGTTGGCAAAAACCACCACAGCGGGAGGGGTCAAGACCAAGAACATTTAAGAAACACTATGATAAAGGAGCAGATAATCGTACACCCAACAAATCTATACTCAAAAGTAGAAGGGTAGATACATCTAGCTTTGATTCTGACCAGTCAGAGGGGGACACTAGACCACATTCAGTGTCCTTTGATAGATCAGATGATTATGGGAGAGAGTATACAGATACCCATAGAACAGACCCTAAACCATCTACGTCTACTGCCTTAATGTTCTCTAGGCCCCTTAAATCTGATTCTAAACCGGTATCGAATAATGGTTCAAAAAACTCAAAAGCACACGAAGATCAAAAAGAAAACGGGGAAATAAGAGGCAGAACAAAAAGGAAGAAATATACCTGAATAAGTCTGTAGACAATGTGATCAACCTCTCAGGAATCTAATTAACTATTGATCAGCTATCCTTACTTAATCGTGGGTTAGGTTTTGCCCCTACTGGTAACTTTCAAATTTTTGAGACGGTGATAGATTTGCAGAAATTCACTCGAAAATTATCCCTCAAAAAATTCTTTGCTTCACAGGCCACACATTTATCATCTAATGTTAATATGAATGCTCAGGAGAATATACCTACTTCTAATGATAATATTGCTATGTTTGATTTTAGAGATCATTGTCTTATATCAGATATGGAAGAGATGCTGGTGCAACAAGGTGAACAACCTAATTTGCACATGCAATCATTTTTTGGTAACCATGATTCAGGTTTAAGGAAGAAATCTATTTTTTGTCCCAGTTCTCAAAGAGGCCCATATATTACGGCCTTTGAGAAACTGGTAGAACGTGACATCCGTTTGCTTAACAAAGGTTTTTCTTTTTCTAATGTTATGAATAATAACCTTACTATTTCAGAAATTAAACAACTGGAAGTTCTTAAACGAGATGAAAGATTAATATTCAAGAAAGCCGATAAGGGAGGTGCCCTGGTGGTCTTATCATCAGATCAATACAAAAAAGGGGCATATAGACAACTCAATGATTTATCTCTTTATCAACCTTTAAGACCTAATCCAACTGAGGAGTATCAGAAAGAATATATGGAACTTTTGGATATGGGTAGGATACTGGAAGTCATTAATCATAAAGAAATGGGGTTTTTGGCCTGTCCGCATCCCGTGATACCCATATTCCATCATCTCCCAAAGATCCATAAATCGCTGGTCGACCCTCCTGGTCGACCCATTGTGGCGAGTATTGGATCTTTGGGAGATGGGTTGTCACGGTATGTGGACGGGTTTCTTCAACCCTTGGTGTACCAATTACCCTCCTTCATTAAGGACACATCTGATCTGATTGGATCTATCAAGGGACTTCAGTGGAAACGGGGATACAGGTGCGTCACCTTAGATGTGACCTCCCTGTATTCTATCATCACACACGAACATGGCATTCAGGCTCTTCAACACTTTTTTAATTTATCTGATTTATCTGTCACTTTAAGCACTTTTTTATTGGAATCAGTCACATTTTTACTCACACAATTATTTTATGTTTGATTCACGTTATTTCCTTCAAAAATTAGGCACTGCTATGGGTTCTTCTTTTGCGCCATCTTATGCAAATCTTTTTATAGGTTTTTGGGAGGCACGACACGTTTATCACGATTCTAATTTATTTCGTAGTCACATTATATTTTATCGGCGCTTTATAGATGATCTTATTTTGGTGTGGGATGGGGATTTGGATTCACTGTGCACTTTTATTAACACACTTAACACTAATGATTATAATTTACATTTGCATATACACAGAATATTCATCACATAGATTATTTAGACATGACACTTTCCATAGATATTGATAAAAAAATACAGACGGATATTTTCCGTAAACCCCATTCCAAAAATGCACTTTTATGTGCGACGAGTGTCATCCACCAGCACTCAATAAGAGCATACCCAAGGCGCAGTTTATTCGGCTAAAGAGGATATGTTCAAAGAATGATATGTTTTTGAGCCGTTCACGCGAAATGGCAGATAACTTTAAAGAAAGAGGCTATAAAGAAGAAGACATCATTAAAGCATTTGAATATGCAGATTCCCTGGATAGGGAAGAGATTATAAAATCTAACAGAGATAATAAAAAGAAACGACACGTTTATGAGGATAATTCAATATGCCCATCCTTTATTTCAGTATATAATAAACAATCTAAAGCAATTAAAGAAATCTTTCAAAAACATTGGAAAGTACTTACCTTAGACCATGACATTGCTTCCCTTGTACAGGGAGGACCGAGATTCATTTACAAAAAAACAAAAACTTTAGGTAATCATTTGTCTCCTAGTCTATTCAATGCACAGTCAGATAGACAACAATTATGCAATATTCCAAAAGGTTTTTTCCCTGTGGGCGGTGTTCAATTTGTAAATATGCCAGATCGATAAAAAACATTCCTACATGTGAGGGTAATCATCGTATTAATAGCTTTATGAATTGCCACACAAGTCATGTTATTTATCACTTACAATGTGGATGTAAGATGTCTTGCATTGGACGAACAATTAGACCTGTGAGAGTAAGGATACAGGAACATATCAGACATATTCTGAAAAAAGATTTGTTACACCCCGTGTCAAGGCATTTTTCAACGTGCAGTCTTGGTGATATCTCTAACTTTTCTTTTTCCGCCCTGGAACATGTTAAAATCCACCCTAGAGGTGGAGATAGATTGAATAAGCTCAATACAAGAGAAATGTATTGGATTTATGTTATGAACACGCTACATCCCACCGGGATAAATATAGAGTGGGATCTTAAGCATTTTTTAGTTTGATTACGATAAATTTATTTAAAATTATTAGAGTTTAGGATGGTTATATTTATAATCATTATTTATTTATATTATATTCTTTTATATTTACATTTTCTTAGTCACTGATAGTTATATGTTCACGTATATTTAGAATTTATATATATATTCATATTTTTCACAATTGTTATTGAGGAATATTTATTTATATAAATATTTTGGAGATTGTAGTTATACATGAATCCATTTACATTTCAATAGCAGGTCTTCCCATCACTTCACATCGTTTTCTATATGATTTAGATGTGATATTATATACCATGTATGTTATTATTATATTAATGTGGTTTTTAGTGAGTCATTATCGCTCTTTGTATATATATATGTTGCTTGGTTTTTGCTACTTAGTTACTGGTACTTGTGGTCTATATTGCATATTTGTTTTATTAGACAAGTATTGTTTTTAACAGAATTTTGTGTCTCTTAGTGTCTTGTTAATACAACTTAATGTCCATGATGATGCCTTGTGAGTGCGCTCTAATAACCATTCAGCATAGTTCCTCTTGTTATTAATTGGTTAAGTAATCAACTGGTGTGTTTTCTACTCACTAATTTAGTTCAACCAATAGTATTCTTGGGCTCACTATATATGCATCATCAAGGGCAGTGCCAGATACTCTTTGACAAAGTCCCAGGCAGGGACGAAACGCGTCAGAGTTCGCTCTGTAGCATATTTTTCCAGTGTATGTGCACTAATTAAAAACAACCTTTCATTTTAATTGCGTGTGGTTTCCCTATTTTCATACCCTGATGGCAGCAGTGCACCGCCTCTTTGTTCTATTTTTAACCCCATAATTACCTTAGCAGCTTAACCACTAAGGCAGGGGTGCGCAAAGTGTTTTTTTTTTTTTCCTTCCCTCCCTCTTTTCCCTCCCTGCCTGGGAGCCCCAGCATTTGCGTCCCCCCCTCGGTTAGAACCTGGCATCAAATGAAGTCACGGATCATGTCACGTGACCCGGCAGCGTCATTTGACGCACGTTGTCATGGCAATGCGTCGCCAAAGACTCGGCTGGCAGCAGGTAAGGGACGTTACAGAGGCCTCACGCCTCCCACGGCATTTAATTTAAATGGCTTGGGGAAGGGCACTGGGCCTCTTGAGCCACCGTGCCCTCCCTAGCAAATCTTGCGCCTCCCAATTGGCGCACTGCTGCACTAAGTTAATGAAGGGCTTAACCCTCCCACAACCCTCCCTGTAGGCCTAACCACCCACCCCGGGGCAACTATTCCTTTACCTCCATCACCACACATACACATGGGCAAAAGCACTAGTTGCCAAATGGCTAATAACATTTATGCAATGCAAAAACAAGAAAATAATCAATTAAAAAAAATAAAAATGAGGGAACACGGAAGACTTTCGGGTTCTCTGGCATTTTTCTTAAGGCAGTGATGGCACTCTATTCCAATCCCACAGCGATAGTTAAAAATCAAGGTTTCCCTTCAACCCAATTCGAGATAAAGAGTGGCACGAGGCAAGGTTGTCCCCTATCCCCTCTTATCTTTGCCTTTTGTATGGAGCCCCTAGCGGCTCATATCCGCCAAAATCCCAATGTCATGGGTCTAGATGTGGGGGAACAATCCTACAAACTAGCCCTATTTGCCGATGACGTCATCGTAACGGTAGCAAACCCTCTAACAACCCTTCCAAACCTGTTCAACGAACTTTCCGCCTTCAACAAAATATCCGGTTTTAAAATTAACAACAGCAAGTCTGAAGCCTTAAATATCAACTTAAAACAGGAAACAGTCTAACTAATCAAACTCAATTTTGATTTCAAATGGCAACAGTCTTCCTTGAAATATCTAGGAGTATTTTTAACCAGAGACTATGACTCCCTTTACCAGGCTAATTACCCCAAAATTCTGAAAATACTGAAGGCCGACCTCTTGATATGGAACAAATGTAATATATCCAGGATTGGGCGAGTCCAATCAGTAAAGATGAACCTGTTGCCAAGGCTGCTCTATCTTTTCCAAACCCTCCCCATCCCTATCGTACACTCAGATATAGTCAAACTCCAATCGGCAGTTTCTAAATTTATCTGGAACAATAAGAGACCCAGACTCAATCATAAATTGCTAACTAGACCTACTAGAGAAGGTGGCCTAGCGCTTCCATGCTTACTCTCTTATTACAGAGCAGCACAAGCTAGTCAATGGGTAGCATGGCATGCCAACCCATCACTTAGGAGATGGGTCTCTCTAGAAGCACATTCTATACGTCCAACCTCCATAGAAAAGATTCTCTGGCTTTCCTCTCGGGTGGGCCTTCGGACCCTCCCCTCCCTGCCGACTATCACACATTCTCTCAAAATGTGGAACAGGCTTGAGTTTAAATACAAGCTGAGTAGCCCAAACACTCTAATGACCCCCATCTTTGGGAACAAAGACTTTTCCCCAGGTTGCTCCAAACAAATGTTCGCAAACTGGAGACAAGCAAATCTTAACAGACTCTTTGATATTAGCCACGATCTTAAGTTTGTCACCTTTGACAAACTGGTAAAAGATAATGAAAAATCTCACCCGACGGGATTTCTTTATCTCCAGATCAGGGCCTTCTATGCCAAAATCATGCCCACTGAACCAGTCTCTCTCTTTGAGAAGCTCTGTCTAGATGCAGACTCCCACCAGAGGTTAATCTCGAAATTATATGGCCAATTCTCCCTTCCAGCTGCAGAATCCCAAGGCAAGCTTAATTTTATGAAAAAATGGGAGAACGATCTGGAGGAGGAGTTGGAAGCGGATGACTGGGAGGAAATTTTTGAATCGGTGGCTAAAAGCTCTATCTGCTCAACTATCCGGGAGTACGCATATAAAGTTATGACTCGCTGGTACAACACCCCAGAGAACATAGCTAAATATGTCCCAGGATACTCCCCTCTATGCCCTAAAGGCTGCGGTGAAGTTGCCACCCTCCTCCATATGTGGTGGTCCTGCCCAAGGGTGTATGATCTCCGGAGACAGGTGAAACCCTGGATCCAACAGATCCTGGGTTCAGAGATTCCCATGGACCTTTGGTTGTTCCTTTTAAACAAACCTCTCCAGGATCACACAAGGGCTACAAACAAACTAATTACTCATATCTCCACGGCGACAAGATGCGCCATTGCGAGTCTATGGAAGCAGGACAAACTCCCACCAATTATGTCCATTAGAAACAAGCTGTGGTTTATCTGCATGATGGAAAAGCTGACGAGCTTCCTTAATGATACATACCAAAATTTCCAGAAAATCTGGTCTCCCTGGATAGTTCACGCAGGTAGTTTATATATAGATCCGGACTCTCTGAGCCTATAACACCCGAGATCGTCTACCCCAACTCCCCCCCCTCGTAGAAAGCTTAGATGTTCCTCCCCCGCCGCCCACCCACAGAATACTTATTATGTCCTATCAGTATCCATTTAAGGCCCTCTGTCCGGCTTTTTTTACCCCTGGCAAATAAACTCCCATACGCTATTTATTTCCACCACTCGACCTCAAAACTGTTTATTAAAGAATCAGGAATTGTTGACTCACCCTGATGCTGTCCCACCTCCTCCCCCCTCCCTCCCCTAATTCCCCGCTTTCTTTTATGTACCCTCTCCCCCCCCCACCCTCCCATCTGAATGTTTTACTTTCTGTATACTTCTGCTTGAAAACCCAATAAAAATGTTGTTTAAAAAAAAAATATATATAACAAGAAATACTAGCCAATACACTCATTGATTGCCACTGTGGTTACTTATGCCCTCAATGGGAGCACAGATAACCCCAATGGCAATGAATGGGCACCCTACTACTCATCTCGTCTACCCCCAACAACCCCCTCCCCCCCAACATATACTGTACAGTAATGGGCAAAAGCCCTACTATCCCGATCTGGATAATAGCACATTTGCCATTAAAATAAAACCTTACCCAGCCAGCATATAGTAAATAAAAGTTGTACTTACTCCTGCCAGGATGAAGGCTGTCCTTGTCCTTCTTGTTCTCCGTGTCTTCAGTGGGCACCGACCATAAAATAAAAACCATAACTAACTTGTTTTTTTTGGCAAATCTTTTGTTTTTATTGAATTTTAATTGAATTTTATTTATGGGTGTTTTTTTGTTTTTTTTGGTTGCCCTTTCATTGCAATCCTAAGCCCAATTGTGGGCATAGTTTACCACAGTGACCATCAATGGGTAAAGGGGGTGGAGGATGTGGGTAGTTGCCCCAGGGAGGGTGGTTAGGCCTCACGGGTGGGTAGCAGGAGGGGGGATAACCCCTTAATTACCATAGTGGTTAATAACTGATAAGGTGATTAAGGGGTTACAAGCCAGTAGTAAGATATTTATATTTTATTTTTTTTAGTGGTGCAGACTGCGCGACCAACTATCGTGCTACATTCGTAACTGAGGTCTAGGAGTTCATATGACAACCCGTTTTTAACCTATTTTGATAGGCTGTTCATCGTAGTCGTTATATGTATTTTTTATCTTTGATCAATAAAGTTAATATTATTATTCACCCATTGCACATTCTGCACTTCACTATATAGGAGTCTGAGTGCTCTATCGACAGGGATCTTTTATCTTCTTGTGTTAGAAACTGAAATACAGCATAAATGGGGATGCAATTAGACAAATATCATTATAATATTTATTTGTTTAGCGATGTCATTTGTTTTAGAAATAATTTTTTTAATGTGTCCCCGTTACCTTAACCTTAATTACATTACCTTAATTTACTAATAAGTGCAGTTTTTCACATTGAAACTTAACTATCTAAGCAACTAGTATGAACTTAACAGGAGCAGTTTCAAAGGGCCACATCAATACCCTTTGCAACATCAAGACCCAGTTGAAAAAGAGCCTTGATCAATACTGTGCAAAGCGTATAGTTAAGAGGAATTAGTTAAGCAACAGTGTCACTTAGCGGTAGACTTTAGGAAATACATGAAGACACTACAGATGTGCAACCTTTATTCACAAAGTGTAATACCACGTCGTGAAGTCTCTCCTCATTTTTTCCACCTCAATTTTCAGGTATTTATTTAAAAAACATTTTTTTACTCATTTCAGTTTTCAGATCACAAATGCTGTAGAAAATTGGCTCTAAAAAGCTCCATGCTATTTTTGATCAGGAAAATAATATACTGAAATCAAGCACAGTCAGTACTTCTAATTTTTATTAACAAAGTTAGAAATACATGTACATTGATATAATAAGGAACATTTATGAGAATGTCACATCAACCATTAGATTACATGAAGATACAAGCAAGATAAGGATCCTCCGCAAGGGAGTGCCAAAGGGAGAAACAAACAATGTCACCAAAGCTGCATCACTTGAAGAATTGTTAAAGACATTAGATTTGGGGGAAAGGTATTAAAATCAATGGTGACTACTTGAGTAACCTACGATTTGCAGATTACATTGTTATTTTCACCCCAAGTCCAGAAGACCAAGTTTGTGACAGTATCACAAGAGAGATGACATTCAAATGGCAGTGTGCCGACATATCACAACAGGAAATGATCGTGGTTGGACAAAGACCATACTTGACTGGATTCCAAGGGATGTCAAAAGGACAAGGCGACGACCAAAAGTAAGATGGGAGAATGAAATCCAAGTGTTTTGGAGCAATGAGTTGAAGGGAGGCTTATAACCGCAGTATCGCCATTGCGGCCATTTGCCTTCTGCACCAACACATCTCTGAACGCATTGCCTCCACCAACATTGCTGACATCGGAGGTTATTTTGCCCTCATCCTAGATGGCCGAAGTGGCTTCATTTCACCCTCAACCTGGATAGACGTTGTAATCAGCTGCAACTGTTCTTGGTCCTTATAAGGAAGCCATTTCCATTCAGCCAGTGCCCGAGCAAGGTATTCTATCCCTTGTGCTTCTGGATCCCATCCGATATCCTATTATGCTTTGCAGAATTTCTGCCTTTACATGTACCCTATTTGACTCCCTCCTGCCCTGACTTTGGAAGCGTGAGCCCAACTATGCTGCCGCTCCATGCCGCTCCAACTATGCTGCCGACCTTGGCTGGTGACTCGGATAGTCCCTAAGCCTGTGGTCACTTCCGATATCCTGCTTCAGCCATGCGGGTTGGCCTCCTTTTTATAGATGAGCACCGTCACAAATGATGATGATAGTCACAGAAGACGAGACTTATTACACTTGAATCACAAGCAACAAGTTTATTTCGGCCGAAGCCAATACGTAGCAACACAATACAATAAACACAGTTACACTCACCAAACTGGGGGACCACAGGATGAACTCCTAGCTACTGTAGGTGCTGGGCACTGCCGAAGCTAGTTTATCCACGTAAGTAAAACTGGAAGAGCACTACTGTAGGTATCAAAAAAGTAGAAAGGTACCTTGAGAAAGCACTCTGTGAAGCGTGAAACGTTGGTAGGGCTCTCCATTGCCCTGTTTTTCAATGACCAATAAATAATCTTTTTATGGGATACGCACCCTCCTTTCTACTTTTCTGATACCTACAGTAGTGCTCTTTCAGTTTTTCTCCTTCTCTACTAGCCTACCCCTTGGACGGAAGCACACCTGGGGACCCCTCAGCTTTGGATCGCATGGACTGTGCAGCACTCAGAGTGAGTCAATCGCTTGCTACATGTTTTCCTGTTCAGGACTTTATTTAGACAATTGGTACGTTATACAGTAGGGTGTTATTATGCTCAATCTTCCTGGTGTTATTTGTTAACAACAGCGTCACTTATTAGTGAGCTTACCATCCGGGACTGCAACCCAGTACCTGTCTTCTATCAAGTTTATGTTTAGGGGTCCCCCCTACAAGTGTCTGGTTATTCATTCATTCATTTATTCTACTGTTGGAGTCTTTAGCATTACGCAGTCACATGGTTTATCCACGTAGGTGAATGGAGTAAGCACTGCAAAAAAATCCGGACTGGAGGCGGGTTAAAAATAATGAATATTTAATCGGGCATGAAGCCTAACATATAACACACTGATCACACGCTCCTCTGACGCGTATCGTGCCGGGTGGCACTTTGTCAAAGAGTATCTAAAGCTTGGCTTCCCCCCTGTTAATATAGGGCAAGATATAATGAATAAATGAGACACACCGGAGTCCCGCTTGGTCCCCGCCCCTCACTGACGTCACGGGACACGTCACCGTGGTGGGAGGTAACCCCAAACGGGAATCCTTGGACTCTCTGACCCTAACTCACACTGTGCTGGCTTACAGCTGTGAGCGCAGATCGAAGGCACACAGCTTCCGATCCATCCCCCTCCCGCTGACGTCAGCATCAGCATGGAGGGAACAGACCTGCAGTCCCTGACTCTACACTCCACCAACTAAAAGCCAGCACTATGAGTACAATACATGAATGCAACATAGAAATGTATACATAACAGACAACTGATTATTACAGGGGAAGTACTAAGTGTTCTAAAAAACTGCTGTCAATGGCCATCTCAGAAGCGATATGAAAAAATCACGAAATAAAATACTTTGTTAACCTTTGCAGTAACAATCAAACATCAATTTCAAACGACCTTGAGTCTCCACATCACCAGGAGTCCTCCATGACTAGCGACGGCCATTTTGAAAACTGCTGTGCTCAGCCATCTAAAGAATGCTCAGTGCGCATGCGTAGAAGTGTCAGTGCAGAGCCTGTGCCTGCTGAGCGTCCTCTGTTGCCAAGTGCCCATATATCTCGCATCTACGTCGCTACTAGTTACGAGGAGGCGAAGTAAGCTTGCGCATGTGCATCAAACGTATAGGTAATTCAGAGCGCTGACCGCAGCAGCCTGAGATTCACCGGGAGAGGATCGTGATACTGAAAGACAGTGGAGGAACATGGTAAGTGAAAGGTGAGGGAGAGGGGAAAAAACGCTATTTACTGTACAATGTGTTGCGGACAACAAATGAATCAAGTGTCTGTATCAGAACCAAAGCCTCTCATCACTGGAGCTGCAGTGTCCAAAGAGGAGAGAAACGGTAACTGTGAGCAAAATAATGCAAACATCATAGATAGAAATGGCAATGAGCAATAAGCCCTGTTGCACTATAATAACGGAGGTAGTAATTCCCCATAGTCCTGAGAAAATCCATGGGTCTAGCTGACCAGCAGTAGTTGGTTAATCACCATTCAAAGGAAGCAGCCCAGTTTCAGATCCTCGTTGAGACCTTTTGGTACCATAGTACATAGTTCAAAAATCATCCTTGCTTCCATTTGAAGGAGGTTTTTTCACCCCCCCCCCCCTCTCACCTCCCCCTCCCCGGTGGAGGGGTGCGGGCATGTAGAATAGGCATACAGCGCATCGTTGCCAGGCTATGTGTGTGGGGGGGGGGGGTGTCTTCCAACCGGTTGAAGTTTCAGATCGTCTGCGTCCATTGTTTCCAATAGTGCCTTTCTAATTGTTGATCTACAGATGCAGCGGCCGTTATTCAAACACATCACGGAGCCGTTTTCGGGTGCTCTGCATGCGAAATCCATGCGGCATTAACGTGGCCAATCGCCCCAGGGACACGTGTTTATCGCGGTTGCTTTGTTTGAATTGCATAGATTCTGTTTCTTTGTGTGCAATGAAATGAATGAATTGTAATGTGTACAGTACTGTGCTACTGTGTCAATTTCAGGTGTTTAAAAACCAGAACACTAAAATGCCATTCTCTGCACTCGCATCTAAAGGCGGTACGGTTGGAAGAAATCACGTGCCACGACATGGTATACAACGCGTGAAGTATTCAAATAACGGCCTCTGTATCTACATGAAAAAACAGAGAGAGGTAGAACCCCAAGGAGAGCACTCTACCAATGTGTAGCCAAAATGTATCAGAACCTAGTAAGGTGGGTGAGTAATGAATTAATTAAAACCAGAAACTTTAATTGAGTCTTAACTCAACTTAGTGGTGTAGAGTAGATTGTACAATACCACTAACCTGTACAAGTAACCAGCTATACCTGTATACTGCTACAGTCAGCGTTGATATCGACATGCTGATTTATGCCATACGACATAGTACAAACTAGACACTTACCGTTACCTGTTTTGACCTATAACCATCCTTTGGATCTACTCTACACCACTAGTGTTATCGTGCGGCCATATCCCAGACTCTGGGTTTACAGTACAGAGTTTATTGTGGTCTGCTTTGCTCATTTTTAATATTAATTCACTGTACACTGGCTATCATTAGTATATTACTTGACCTATAGTGTTCCCCATATTATTTTATATTTAGAGTTAAGACTCAATTAAAGTTTCTGGTTTTAATTAATTCATTACTCACCCACCTTACTAGGTTCTGATACATTTTGGCTACACATTGGTAGAGTGCTCTCCTTGGGGTTCTACCTCTCTCTGTTTTTTCTATTTGACATTACCCCTGATAGTAGCACCTCCACATAGCCACATCCAGCAAGCAGTAGCGAGGGTATTCCTTCCCCCTCCACTTCCCCTTTTCCCCTCCTTGTGTTTGCCTCTGTATCTACATACAGATGGATGTAGACAAATGCGGTCTTTTAGCATGCGGGTCATCTTGCCCACGTAGTACAGACCACATGGGCACCTAGTAAAATATACCACAAATCTGGTCTCACAATTCATATAGTCCTTAATTTGAATAGGCTTTCCACTCTGCGGATGCACAAATGTTTTGCCTAAGAGCATGTGCTGGCAGCTAGTGCACCCATGGCATTTAAAAACACCCGGTGTTCCGGTTAGCCAGTTGGTTGTGTCCCCATATTTTGCCAGCGGACCGGACAGGGTCAATGAATCTCCCAGGTTCCGCGCTCTTCCATAGCAAAATAAGGGTGGTGTATTCTTATCCGTCTCTTTGTGGTCAAGTCTGGTAAGTAGAGAGTCCTCACCTTTATACACCACCACTGGAATACTTAAACAATGTTCCCTCGAATATATGGTTCACTATGTGCCAGAGCACCACTGAGGTCACATTCTTGGATATGGTGGTGTATAAAGGTGAGGACTCTGTACTTACCAGACTTCACCACAAAGAGACGGATAAGAATACTCTGCTATTGGCGTCCAGTCACCATCCCGTACCTCTCGAGGGGTTTTCCTTATTCACAGTTCTTGAAGGTACGGAGGATAGCAAGTGAGCAATATGAAGTTGATCGGGCCTTACAATTAATGGCCACACGTTTCCTTAACAGAGGATATAGATGGCCAAGAAATCAAGAACGCCCTGACCAAAGCAAGAGGCATCGAACGTAGCCAACTTCTGGCACCATCTTCTAAAACCAAAGGTGACATTCGTTTTAATGTCAGCAGTAAGTTTAGTACAGCATCAGGGTTCATCAAATCCAGTATCCTGAGACGCTGGGAGAGGGAAAACATTGCAGCATTTCAGTCAATACACAAAAAAAAGCACTTTTTATTTTTTTACACCCAGGGCATTCTTAAGGTTAGTCTGAGGCACCCCTGGGTTACATGGCACCCTGGTTGCGAAACACTGCTGTAGCATATGGGTAGCCCATCGCACCGAGCCCTGCACACAGAGGTTCCACGCTCTTCCCCACAACCGTTAAACTGATTGCCGAGGGAGAGTGCAGGACCTCTGTAAGTGCCTCTTACCTTCCGTCCGGCTTCTCCTCCGGCATTGCTTCATCTCTGCGACATCAGTGTCACGTTGCCATAACAACGTGACATAGGGGCGTTACGTTTCCATGACAACATAACGTCACAACGCCATACGGTGTAGCGGCATCACGTTGCCATGACAACGTGATGCCCCAATGTCATATGACGCTGTGACGTCACGGAGATGCCGGAGCATGTAAGAGGCCCCGTGCTCTGCCCTGGCACCGAGCCCTGCTTTATTTCAAGCCGGCTCTGAGGTAGCCAATATAGTGATTTGCATAGTGGGGCCACAAAAGAAGAGCAGAGGATGAGGCAAATGAGCCTGGCAGCATCACTAAGATTGGACTGAAGACGGTACAGGCAGCAGGAGGGGGGAGACCAGCTAGAAGCAGGTTGCAATAGTCCAGCCGTGATCTAATAAATTAGTGAATAAAATTGTTGGTGGATTGTTTAGTGAGCAAGGGATATATTTTGGAAATATTGCGAAGGTAGAAATGACAAGATTTGGTGATATACTGAATGTATAGAATGAAGAAGAGGGAGGAGTACAAAATGGCACCTAATCATCTAGCTTGGGGTATTGGGAAGATAGAGTAGTCTTTTATTGTAAGGGAGAGATGAGGTACAGGTGTAGAAAAAGAAAGAGGGGGAGGGTGCAAGCACGGCACCCGGGCAAGATGGCCGCTTAGCTGAGGAGCTCCTCCGATTCTGGGCACATCACTCCTCTAAAATATACAACATGGACCTCGGCCCGAGACCAAAACCATGTGAAGCTCCGTTGGAACACCCGGTAAGATGAGACCAAGACCAGAGAAAAGCCAAACATCACGGGAAGTTGCACAATTCTTCCAAAGAAGAGTCCTGCGGGGACAGACGGGGAACCAAGATGGCGGTGCCACAAGGCCCCCCTCCGAGTTAGAGGCTGAAACTGAAGCAGTGCCTGACCCACAACTAAAAGTGATTTAGATAACTTACTGGAAAGTATGGTACAGAAAATGCAAATCGAAAGAAACAAAGTCATGTCTGAACTAAGACTAGACTTACATGGACTGGGAGGGAGAGAAGGGACTTTCTTGAGGGGGGCTACACAACAATAACAGGACTGGCGCTTAAGATAGTGGGTCCAAATAAATTCAGTGGAATATAAGCAGAAAAGTAAAGCAATAGTGACCCCCCAGTGGTGGGAAACCAAAAAAATTACACTAACCACAGGACACATACAGAAAAATACAACAGGTGAAAATCTAGTGGTAGTGAAGCAGAACATATAGTGTAAAAAAGGCAAACACAACCCACCCAACCTTCATATAGAAAAGAGTCTTCTTTTTTCTTAGAGATAGTGGACTGGCAGGATGAGGGAGCGGGATACGTAGTGTGCAAGTGTAAAAGTGTTTCCCCCACCCTATGGGAGATTCCCATTACCAGGTGTATGGTGCATGCTACCTGTTGGCTCACAGGATGCCAAGTGGTCCGCCGGTGGTAGTGGGGACATCAGGACAGGCTTCTGGGGTATATACCCGACATCTCTGGGGACACAGGATTGGGCAGAACACAGGCCTTGTCCCACCTCCTCCCCTGTCACTCAATGGAGCTGCTTCTGTGGGGAAAACCCACGATTGATCCTGCCGCTGCCTGCACTGTTACCAGGGCTTGCATGACAGGGAGGGCAGACTAGTAGCCAAACCTCTTTGTCAGATTCATGCTCCCGACTTGTTAAGGTGGTTCCACACCAGGTTCCCGCACAAGCCTTATGGGAATCATCCTGAGGCCGATCCTCAAGGTGGGGGGGTACTGTAAGGAATCTGGGAACACGTCCTTTGCGACGTGTTCCCTCCTTACCTGTTATCACACAGTCCTCTACTCTGGCACCAGCGCGTGCGTGCCCCCCCCCCTGCTCTGCTTACAGAGCGTGTGCACGCGCAGCTCTTCTAGAGTGCCAAGGAGCTTAGCTCCGCCCCCTTGGACGCGCCGCACTCCTCGCGCGCACACGTGATGCCGTGCAACGCTCCGCAGCTGCGTGTCAAGTATTCTTATTGCCCACTTGTCTCCTGCAGCCTATCTCTGCCTCCCCAGAGGCCGCGCCTCCGTTCCGCCCCCTGCCTCATTGAATCCTGTCTGCTATATATGCCTTGCTCATTCACACCTGCTTTGCTGAGCATAACTTGTTGTAGCCTTGAGCTCCTGCGTCTATTGTGCCTTGCTTCTTGTCCTGTGTTCCTTCCTGCAGTTTGATTCTTCATGTACTGACCCGGCTTCACTCTGAACCCCTCTGGATATTGACCCTGGCTTACCCTCGATTCTGCGGACCTCTCCAACCCAGACCACGGCTATACAGACTTCCACGATTCTGACCTCTCCAACCTCAGACCACAGCTTAACGGACTTTGACTATTCCGACCTTTCCATTCCAAGACTTTGGCAAGTATCAGGACTAACCCACTCTCTCCAACCCAGACCCGGCTACGTTGACAATCAGGCACGCTTCCGCTGCTGTGTGAGCGTGGTTCTATACTTCCCCACCTCAGTACCAGGGTCCTGTCTTGCTCGTGGGCAGTGCAAGGGTTACAAATGGTAGCCTTAAAAGCACAAATAAGTACTCTGAAAGAAGCGCTAGAAGACACAGAGAATCGTGTCAGACGAAACAACCTGAGATTAAGAAATATCCCAGAGTCTGTACTCCCAGAAGTGCTGGAGGAATTTGTGCGAAAGCTGTTTCAGACCTTGTTTCCTGATATCACGAAAGATAAGCAGGTGCTAGACAGGGTGCACAGGGCCTTAAGACCAAATCAAAATGTCCCTAACAATATGAGAGTATTTTATACTGTGGGCTCATTACTACACAATCAAAGAGGCTATTATGCAAGCCTCCAGGTCAAAACCCTGGATAGAATTTGAAGGTCATCGGATCCAGATATTTAGTGTTCTCGCCCCCTCCACTCTGCTCAAAAGAAAGAAACTGCAAGCAGTCACAAAGAACCTGAGGGATCACCAAATTAAAAATAAATTGGGTTTCCCGTTCAAACTCGTAATTTGGCATAACGGATCGACCTTAGTGGTGAAAGCTCCAGGAGGAAGGAGAAAAATTAAGCTGGGACTAAAACAAAGAGCAAAATCACCACCACCAACTGGATCATCACATACACCCATCTGGATGCAGATGAAGTTGCAGAGAGAAAGCAGATAAAAGGACTGGGCAGAAATTAAAAAAGCCTTGGGTGAATGACCACCTCATCACAACCGAAAACCTGTCGGGAAGAGGAGATCTTACAAAGAAAATGAAAAGATTGTACAACTTGTCTAGTCAAAGGACCTTTACTTCACTCCCACCCAGGACTCGGGGGAGGCTCGTTGGCCTCCTCGTTGAGCGACATTGGTGCCAGCTGCAGCCCACTTCCAACACCCTGTTCCAGAGAAGAAAAAGGCTTTGGGAGCTTTAGAAGTTACTTTTGGTTGTATTTTATTTTCTGTTTGGGGTTCCATCCTGTTCTCCCTTTTAATTCCCCTTCTGTAAACCCTAGGACTAGGAAATACACGGGAAATTTACCCCTCTTTTAAAAAGGGGAAAGGGAACGTCCTCCCCAAGGGCTGTGTCACAATGTGCTCAACTCAAACAATGTGTGACCGTGGCAGGTGTCACGATGGACACCAACTTTATCAACACATTTATATTTCTGGGTACTTGATTGAACAGAACAAGTTGCAAAATAAATTGTGATTTATTTCCTTAATAGACAAACACACGACAGCTGCAGAATACACTTAAAACAACACTTACTGGGATAAGGGAACGAAATAAATTGTCCTTGGAACGAAATAAATTGTCCTTTGCTTGCAAGTGCAAGAAATGCATTCTTGGTTTAAAGGCTCTGTGGCCAGATCACAAGTTGCTGATCTGATATCTCATCACCTCAAAGTATTTCGTGGAACTTGTTAGAATTCGTTCCAGAGTCACCAGGGCTAACGAATTCCGAAGTTTGGCGCAAATCCATGGTTACGTTGTTATTAACCCCTTCACTCCTGGACCAGTTGCCACTGTGCTGGAACAAAGCCTTGCATCTTTACATCATGGATCAAAATTCGGTGATCACACTGGGGATACCTGGGAAGCCACGGTTATAGACTGGCCAAAGCTATCTTTAATATGTGGATCCAATCGCCTCGTGGGAAAAAAAAAACACCAATAGCCTGGATGCACACAGTTCATAAGACCGGTCAAAAAGGCTGTCCGGTATGCAAAGCGCTTGGGTCAGGGTGACACCCATGCCACTTAGCATACCTGGGATACACCCATACTTTGGTGCCGCTGCGTCTGATTTTTGACCCAGAGGTGTCCATAGACTGGCATCTGTTGTGCCTCAGTATGCCAATTTTGTATGCATTATGGGTCTCTGGGTCTTTTCATGACTGACACTCTTTTAGACAGGGAGATGCTAAATCAGCTAGACCCCGTTGAGGGTCAGTCATAAAAAATACCCCAGCTCGTTCACCCATCTCACAGCTGTATGTCCTTGGAATTCCTCTCCGGCTTTCCAACATCCTGCCTTACATTTAAGATCTGCAGTTTTTACACACTTTATTAAAACAACATGTTCCGTTGTGTTATAACTGTAATTTTTATATGTATGTGCATGTGGTGTCTTTACTATACTTGCACCTCAAAAATCAAGTTTCTGGGTGCTTTCGTTCTAGAATGAGTATTTCTCATTGAAATGCCGGCTTCTATACGACCATCATGGGTCGGATAGAGGGTATGGCAAGCAATGCATTTTGACTTTTAATATAGCAAGCAGGGAATGGCTTGCCAATGGGGGACAAAACCGTCTGGGACAGGGCAAACACAGTAATGCATAGCAAATCAGTTTAACCCCTTCCTCCCCACATCACAGGGGGGATGGATATAAACACCACCCACAGCCGCGAGGGTGCGCCTGGAGTGTAGGTTGATTGAGGTAGCCGGGTCGGGGCTGGAGAGGTATGGATAGTCAATATATATGCCAGGGTCTGGGTTGGAGAGGTACGGATCATTGCAGGTACTATTAGGGTGCGTCAGCAGCGAGGGACATGGTTGGTGAATCCAGAGCAGGAATCAAGTGGGGTGAGTATTCCTGATCATTTCTGAGGAGGATGGACCTGTGTGTGCTGAACACGCGCTGCGTGCGTGTGCCCCCGACGTTGGCATGAGAATGCAAACTCGCAGTAGAGGCATAAAGCCTGGAGCGGGGTGCGCATGCGTGAACCGTCCGTGGAGCGGTACCCGATCGAGCAGCCTCCTTACCAGCGGCAGCGGGGAGCGGAGGTGAGTGGGGAGTGCATTGCGGGTGGTGTGACTCCCTGATCCTTACAGTACCCTCCCCCCCTTTAGGAGCGACCTCCAGGCAGGCTTGAGAGGATATTTCTGATGAAAAGCCTGTATGAGTCTGGGGGTGTGAAGATGGTGATGGGGAACCCAGGAGCGTTCTTTCGGTCCAAAATCTTTCCAGTGGACCAGATACTGTAGAGATCCTGGAATCCATGATGGACTGAATCTCGTATTCCTGTTGCCCTTGTACGAGAAGGGGAGCTGGAGGTGAGGAAGAATTGGGAAATCGAGAGCTCTGGAAGGCAGGTTTCAGTAGGGAGATGTGAAAGACAGAGGGGATCCTCATTGACGGGGGAAGACACAGGCGATATGCCACCAGGTTGACCTTCTCTATTATGGAAAAGGGTCCAAGGAACCTGGGTGCCAGTTTGAGCTTGGGCACCCTGAGACGTATGTTTTTTGATGATAACCACACCTTATCTCCTGGACTAAATTCCTGGATCTTGCACCGGTGACAGTCTGCCTGGAGTTTCTGTCTGGCTGTTGCAGTCCTAAGATTTTCCTGGATCCCTTTCCATGACTCCTGTAGAAGATTAATTCTGTTATCTGCAGCCGGTACGTCAGAAGATGTGGACATCGGAAGGCGGGATAGGTGGAATCCATAGTTAATGAAAAAGGGGTGACTCTCAGGTGGATTCGCTGTGCAGACTATTGTGTGCAAATTCAGCCCAGGGGAGCCCGTCCATCCAGTTATCCTTGGTGTCAGAGAGAAGCAATCAGTCCTTGGAACAATACCTGCATTGTTTCGTCCCTGTCTGACCATTAGTTTGGGGATGATACCCTGAAGAAAAGTATAAAGAGATGACCATCCTTTGTGAAAAAGAACACCAGAACCTTGAGATGAATTGAGAACCTCGATCGGAGACGATAGTCTGTGGTACCCCATGCAGACAAAAAATCTCCTTGACAAAAATTTCTGCGAACTTGGATGAGTTGGGAAGACCTCTCAATGGAATGAAGTGTGCTTGTTTGGAGAAGTGATCAACGACAACAAGAATAGTATTCATCCCCTTGGAAACAGGAAGCTCTACTATAAAGCCCATAGACAAATGGTTCCAAGGGCAATCCGGAATGGGAAGAGGAAGTAAGAGTCCAGGAGTCTTGCTTCGAGTACAGGTCGAGCACGCATTAAAGAATTTGTCAATGTCCCTTTGAATGCCAGGCCACCAGAAAGTTCGTTTCACAAGATCGGTGGTTCTTCTGGTACCAGGATGTCCAGATGATTTGGAGGAATGACCCCATTCTAGAACTTTCCTCCGGAATCGTGGTGAGATAAAAAGGCAGCCCTCCGGGACTTTGAGATCCTCAGGGATACGAGATTGGCCTAATAGAATGTCGTCTAGTACATCAAACGTGTTGGCGGAGAGAATGTACGTAGAAGGAAGAATTATCTGAAGATCTTCAGATTTATCGTCCATCATGAACTGTCGTGAAAGAGCATCAGCTTTGACATTTTTGGAACCTGGTAAAAAGGAAATAATATAATTGAAGCGGGGGGGAAAAAAGCGACCAGTGGGCTTGTCGAGCACCTAGGCGACAAGCATCCTCTATGAAGAGCAGATTTTTGTGATCGGTTAAGATGGTAATCGGGTTCTCCGTACCTTCCAACAGATTTCTCAATTCTTCGAGAGCAAGCTTGATGGCCAGGAGTTCCCTGTTCCCTACGTCATAATTCTGCTCGGCAGAAGAAATTTTTTTAGAACAAAAAAGCACAAGGGTGAAGCCTGGCCTGAGGTGATCTTCTTTCTGATAAGATGGCTCCGGCCCAACATCAGATGCGTCTACCTCCAAGGGGAATGGAAGTTTGGGATCCGGATGTATGAGGATGGGGGCAGACACGAAGGCTCCTTTCAGGAGATCAAAGGCTTGAATGGCAATTGGCAGCCTGGAAGCAGAATCCACTCCTTTCGTGGTCAAGGTGGTAATGGGAGCTACCGTAGAGGAGAAATTCCGAATAAATCTGCGTTAATAATTCGCGAAGCCTAAAAATCGTTGGATGGCCTTAAGTGTAGTAGGGCGAGGCCAATCCAGGACTGCCTTTAGTTTGGCTGCATCCATGGTAAACCGGAGTCAGAGATGATATATCCCAAAAATGACGTAGAAGTTTGATGGAACTGGCATTTCTACAAAAAGATAATTTTCACGAAGGCGTAATAGTACCTGTTTGACATGGTTGATGTGTTCTTGGAGAGATTTGGAACAAATTGACGGATTAACAAGAATTTTTGAGGAAATCTCGTTATTTAATTTCTTCTCAAACTACAAAATAAACAACAAAAAATTAGAGGCTGGGAGGTGCATGCGTGACCTGGAAGGGAATGGAGGCATAATCCCGCTGATCCGCTAAAGCACGGCGCATTAACAAAAATAAAAGTATACACACCGGAATTCAAGACTCCAAACAGTGCACCTGAAAACACTAAGAACGGAGGATGACAACTAGGTCGCAACAAAAACGGCAGACTTTGGATCTAAAAGCATTTTTTCATGGAGAAATGCAGAGTCTATGTAAAGACCTTAATGGTATTGGTGAAAGCACTGATGTACTGGAGGAAAAATTAGAGTGCACAATTAGCGTGCACAAAGACACAGAACACAAGCTGGCCACCCTGAAGAAAAAGGTGGATGAGATAGCAGAAAGACAGGAGGACACAGAAAATAGGGAACGCGGTATCCCTGAGGCTGTCCTAGATGTTGAGGAGTAGGTGGGAAGATGGCTGTCTTTAATGCTACCTGATAAAACTGATGCAGAATTAATGATGGACCGGTGCCATAGGGCATTGCGCTTCAAACCTCTTCCAAATAACCCACCAAGGGATGTCATAATTCGATTGCATTACTTCAGAATGAAGGAAGAAATATCACAAATCACAAGGGCATCTTCCACAAATACTTTTGAGGGAATAAAAATATTGATCTTCCAGGACATTTCCCCGATTGCGCTGGGTAGGAGAAAGGCCCTTCAACCTATTACTAAGATCCTAAGTGAGGAAAGTATAGGTGGGCATTCCCTTCCGGTCTGCTTGCTATAAAAATGGCAGGGCCCATACCCGAATAGAGACCCTCCCTCGATGAGAGCTGGAGAAAAGTGAGGAGCCCTGCAAGAGAATGGAAAGACAAAAGTTGCTGATCTCAATCTTTCAATTATCCAATCAAGCGTTTAAAGGGACATGTCCACTTTGCTGCTGTACATAGTTTTGGCTCTTAAAAGGGCTACACCAGTTGTCATTGATGAACAGTTGTGATTGGTGAAAATCGATCGAAGATATACTCGATCCGGTTCTTTCAAAGACTTTGCTGAACTTTAAAGGGGAAATAATGAGAATAAAGAAAAAGACAAAAGAAGACGGTGGTTCCGCATGGCGGCTTGGCGGGAAACCAGCGGAAGAGATGCAGTGACCCAAGTTCAAAGAAGACAGAACTTCAAGACCCCGGAGAGAGCAGTGGAGCAAGTCCATGTCACAGAGGCACTCGATGGGGGAGTGTGTGTGTGTTTGTGGGACACGGACTCCCTGGCAGACTGCGGCCATACCGGCGGGACACTTTGGGATGCCAGTGAAACGGTGAAGGAAAGAGACCCCAGAGAGATGAATGGTGAGCATCCAGAGGCAAGAGACTGAGAATCGACTGACCTTCTGATCCTAGCAGGGGTTCGCGTACTCCTCTGTTGGGTGATGAGGGGGGGGAGAGGATGCAGTGCTGGGAATGGGGCTATCAAGTATGGGATCAGGGGCTGAAGAGAGGCGGAGGGGAATGGTTTCAAGTGGGTGAGGGGTGCGGAGGAAGGTGGCAGACTGGAGGGGTATGGTGGGGGGGATTAGTGAGGAAAGGCAGGAGAGATAGCGATGATTAATATACAGATAATGGAAGAGGAGGGAGAGTGGTAAGGGTCGAAGGAGAGGGTCAGAGCGGCAGAGGCTAGGGGAGAGGGGGGTTCGGCATATGGAAGAGGGGATATAGGACGAGTAGTTGTGAGAAAGGTAAGGGGTTGGTAGGGGACAGAGGGGAGAGAAGAGGCAGGAGATTTGGGGTTTTAGGTCCTAGACAGGGTACATAGGAGAGAGGGGGCAAGATACATGGTCACAAAGTTGTGGGCAGAATCCTACAGCAGGGAATTTGGGGGCAAGAGGTTAGGGCCTGAGGGTCTGCAAAGAGCCATTAGATTAAAAAGATTTGGGAATGTGGTTCTGAGAGGGGAAGGAGGTACAGGAATCAGGTACAGGTGAGTTCATTCTAGGTTTAAGAGGTGTTATAGATAAGATAGTTGGGAATGATAACAAGGAGTGAATAGGGTTCATTATAGTTTAACAGGTTGGGGGGTTTGTTGAGTGGGTGTTTTATACTGATAATAATGAGAGATGCGCCAGGGGTTAGGCGAGAGTGTCACCACCCTGACCGTCGACATGGGTTGGCAGCCCATTGTTGTGAGGCCACAGAGAAGGTGGTTTCCCTAGGGTAAATGAGCCAAGTCTTGCATGACCAAAAGAGGCTCAGTTAGTTTTGTATGTCTTTTCTCCCCTGTCCACCCTTTTGTGTGATCCTTTTCCCATCCCCTGTCCCAGTCAAGAGGGTGAGGAAAGTGTGGTGAGAAGTTCTCAGAAAAAAATGGATCTGGAGTTCCAGGCGGCATCAGAGGGTGAGTGTGAATTGGGTAAGAGAGACACGTAGTAGACATAAATGGCAGTACATTTTATTTCCCACAACGTTAAGGCCTTTAATAGCCCACACAAAAGGCGCATAGCTTTCTCGGAATACAAGACGCACTTTAGTGAAACAAATTCCCCTAAATTTTTGGGCAAAAGCTTCAGACATTTCCACCTAGCACCCGCTAAAGAGAAAAAGAGAGGAGTAGCTATATTGATTCATAAGTTACCCTTTCTGGTAGATAAAATCAGGAGAGACAAGGAAGGCAGATTTTTAATAATAGTAGGTACACTTCAAAGTAGTTGTCTTACACTGGCGAATATCTACGCCCCTTGTGAGAATGTCCACAATTCTTCAATTCCTTTTTCACAATACTGAGTAAGATAGCGGAGGGTAACATTGTTTTGGCAGGGGATTTCAACAAACCATTGACCCGACACTCGACAAAACATCTCCGAAAAAGAGGGGTAAGAATGAGGGTACTGTAGCGCTTCTCACAGGACTAAGAGACAGACAATTAGTCGACATATGAAGAGAACAGCATCCCGGAGAAAAACATTTAACTTTTTACTCACACCCACACAATAGTTACACTAGAATTGATTACATCTTTGTATCTAATAGACTGGTTCCACAGATCGCCTACTCTAGGATCCATGATATTTCATGGTCAGAGCACGCACCCATAGAGCTAAGGTGTCCACAAATTAGACTAGATAGTCCGGGAGCAAATTGGAAACTCAATGCATCAATGTTGCAGGGTACATGCAACTACACACGCGGGTTTCTTGACAAGGCTTATTTATTTAGCCTTAAAAGATATACAGCACACAAAACAAAAATAGCTATTCATCAGCAAACAAAAGGAAAAATGGCTTTTCATCAGCAAACAAAAGAAAAATGGCTTTTTCTTCAGTAGACCAAACAAAACAGTTTCTCTTTAGCAGACAGTCTAAAAATAAGGCAGCTACCCTTTTCTATGCAGGGGACAGAGAGTTCATAATTCATCTACTTTGCTCACAGACCTTGTATCAGTAATCTCTTCAGTAGCTTACTCCTCTCTCCTCAACAGCCAACACCCATGTGTCTACAGCCTGGGGTTTTAACACACCTTGATTAGGCAGCTGGGATCCAACTAATCGTCCTGAGGTTCCCAGCTGAAGTTAACCTAGTCACTGCTGCACTGCAGACTAGACATAGGTTTTCCAGGCATATAGCTGGTGGCTTTTATTTACCCTGCCACATTCCTTCCCTGTTAGTGTGTGGCTGGGGCTAAGCACGGCAGAAGCCCGACCATCCACCCCTTCTCTAGAAAAGAAGTCAGCATTTGCGTTCTCTTTTCCCGGCCTGTGCTGAATCTCAAATGAGAAGGGTTGGAGGGCCATATACCACCTAGTCAATCTAGCATTGGAATCCTTCATACTATTTAACCACTTCAGTGGAGCATGATCCGTCACCAAAGTAAAATGGACTCCTGCCAGGTAATGCCTCAAAGCCTCGATTGCCCAATTTACTGCGAGGCACTCTTTCTCAATCACTGAGTAGTTTTTTTCCCTCAGGAACAATTTCCTACTCAGGAAAAGGAGAGGGTGTTCAACTCCCTCAAACTGTTGTGACAATACTGCCCCTAGCCCTATCTCTGATGCATCTGTTTGCACTATAAAAGGGCTGTTGAAGTCCGGGCTTCTAAGGATGGGACCCTCTGATAGACACCTTTTTATGTCCTCAAAGGCTCTCTGACAATACCTTGACCATACCACTTGTGTAGGGGCACACTTTTTTGTGAGGTCCGTTAAAGGGGCTGCCACTTCCGAATAGTTGGATGAACCGCCGGTAGTACCCTGCTAAACCCAGCAGAGAGCGTACCTGCGTTTTTGTTTGGGGGGTCGGAAATTCTTTCAGGGCAACTACCTTGTCGGCTAGTGGCCTTACTTTTCCACCTTCCACTACATACCCTAAGTATTTAGTTTCCGCCTTACCCAAGGCACATTTCTTAGGGTTGGCTGTGAGCCCTGCCTCTCTTAGAGATTTGAGGACCGCTTTCAGCCTATTTAGATGGGCCCGCCAGTGTTTACTATAAATGACAATGTCATCTAGGTAGGCTGCGGCATAATTCCTATGGGGCCTCAGTACCTTATCCATGAGTCTCTGAAATGTGGCTGGGGCTCCATGCAGTCCAAATGGCATTGTCACAAACTGGTATAAACCCATGGGAGTGGCATAGGCTGTTTTGCATTTGGACTTTTCCTCTAAGGGTATTTGCCAGTATCCTTTTGTCAAGTCCAGCGTGGATATATATTCCGCGTAACCAAGGGCGTCTATTAATTCGTCCACCCTTGGCATCTGATATGCGTCAAACTTGGATACCGCATTGACCTTTCGGAGGTCCACACAAAATCTTACCTTCCCATCGGGTTTAGGGACCATAATTAGTGGACTACACCACTCACTGCATAATTCCTCAATCACTCCTAAGTGTAACATTTCTTGTACCTCCTTCTCTACCAGAGCCCTACGACTTTCAGGCAACCTATAAGGACGGGAACGTACTTTTACCCCAGGTGCTGTCTCGATCGCATGTGAAATTAAGTTAGTTTGCCCTGGTAAATCAGAAAAAACATCATGGAATTGTGTAATTATTGCTAACAAGTCCCCTTTTTGTTCAGAGGACAACTGTTTACCCATTGGGATTTTATCGTCACTCACAATGTTCTCCCGTGGAGGCTGAGGACCCAAGTCCGTTTCCTCCTCCACCGGGTGGATGAATAGAGACCGCTGCATCTTCCAGGGTTTCAGCAAGTTCACATGGTAAATTTGTTTACCCTTCCTGGACCCTGGTTGAGCGATCTGGTAATCCACATCACCCGTACGGCGGAGTACTTCGAATGGGCCCTGCCATTTGGTCAGGAGTTTACTCTCGCAACTGGGTAACAATAACATCACCTGGTCTCCTGGGTGAAAAACTCTCATGCGTGCATTCTGATTGTAATGTCTCTCCTGACTGTCCTGGGCTGACCTAAGATTCTCCCTGGCAAAATGGCCGACCACATCTAGGCGCTTCCTAAGGTCTAGTACATATTGCAGGGTATTCTTAGAAGGGGACCGCTGTTCCTCCCAGGACTCCTTTAGGAGGTCTAGGATACCCCGGGGTTGGCGGCCATAGAGCAATTCAAATGGAGAGAATCCCGTGGAGGCTTGGGGAACTTCCCGCACTGCAAACAGCAGAAAAGGGAGAAGTTCATCCCAGGCTCTCTTCTCTGAATCTACAAATTTCCTCAGCATCCCTTTTAGAGTTCGGTTAAATCTTTCCACCAATCCGTCAGTCTGTGTATGGTAGACCGATGTCCGAACAGACTTGACCTCTAGTAACTTTAAGACATCCTGCATCAATTTAGCCATGAAATTTGTACCTTGGTCTGTCAACATAACCTGGGGAAGTCCAACCCGTGAGAACAGTTACAACAACTTGTTGGCTACTTACTTCGCCGTTGCTGTTCTCAGGGGGAACGCCTCAGGATATCTTGTTGCATAATCAACTGTTACAAGAATAAACCTGTGTCCTTTCGCAGAAGGTTCTAGAGGTCCTACCAAGTCTACCCCAATCCTCTCAAAGGGAACTGACACCAAGGGTAGAGGAACCAAAGGGGCTGGTTTTGGTCCTTTTGGACTAGTTAGATGGCACTCCGGACATGCCGCACATAGCTTAGCAAAATCACTATGCATCCCTGGCCAATAGAATCGGGATGAAATACGGTCCAATGTTTTATCCCTGCCCAGGTGACCACCCCAATGGACAGTATGGGCTAGAGTGAACACAGATTTAACAAACGCCTTGGGAACCAATATCTGTCTGGTGACCTCCCCTGTTTGTGTCTGCCTATTCACCCTAGACAGGATATCATTTGATAGCTCAAAATGGGGGAATACTATCACCGCCTGTGCATCTACAATCTGCTCATCAATTTTCACCACCTTGTCATACTGTCTAGCAAGGACTGGTTCTTCCCTTTGCTTCTGGCGAAAGTCAGGGAGGTACAGGTCTGGTAAATCTCCAGGGCCCATATCCCCCTCCCTCTGGCCATCCCCAGCCATCACTTGTGATCTCTGACTACTAGAATGGTCACCTTGAGACCCAGATTTCTGCAACCAGTCCTGTTTGTCCGAGCGTCTTTGCTTCCGAGTCTTTTGAACCCGGTGTCTACTGGGAAAAAGGTCTGCCGAGAAGGGGAACAGTTTGCCAGGGTTCTCCTGAGACCTAGAAGGTGGCTCCTCGTGAAAAACTGAGGCCATTCGGTCCAAAAAGAAAGGCCAGTACCGACCGAGCACAACGGGGGCAGGGAGCCAAGGAGCAACTCCTACTTCGAGGTAAGCCTCCTGACCTTTTACCTGTAGCCGGATTTTGGCCGTCGGATAGCGTTTTACATCGCCGTGTATACATTCTATGCTCCATGGGAAGTCAAAAGAACACACGTTAGGCGGTAACAGTTCCTGGCGGACCAGAGTTTTCCAAGAGCCTGAATCTACAAGGGCCTGGACGGTTTTTCCCCCAATCAGGGCTGGAAGTAGCCAGGGCTTGTAATTTTCCCCAGTAAAGGCAGAGGCGACGGTTCTGCTGAATGAACAATCCATCTGTGGACAGTCCACATACCGGTGGCCTTGTTCTCCGCAGGTGGAACATGGAGAGGGTTCCCTCGCAGGAAGGGGCTGTGGATAGCGCTCCGCTGGACCTATTACTGGAGACCAGGCATCTGGTGGGTCCTGTGGGCGACATCCTCGGAAGTTCCTCTCATTTTGCGACGAGCCGACATCCGGAAGGATATGAGGGTCTTGGCGGGGACCAGCATTTGGACTCCGTCCTTGCTGGAACGACTGCTCCTTCCGTTGGACTTGGCAGTTGCGTATGAACGGGCCGTAGGTTCCCCATTGATCCGACCTCCCTCTTTGGGCATCCGCAAGTGCCGGTGGAGTCGGGTCCAGGACACTCTCCTGCTGCTCAGCCCCAAGGAAGTTCTCCACGAGTCGGACCGCCAAAGCTAGGGTTTCAGCAGCGTGGTGTTTTACCCACGAGCGTGCGGAAGGGGGTATTATTTGTAGAAATTGTTCCAAAACCACCTGCTCCAGAATTGCCTCCTTAGTGCACTCCTCGGGTTGTATCCAGCGCGTATACAAGTCCAATAATCGCTGAGCGAGGACCCGGGGTCTCATCTTAGCGGTGTAATTCATGTTCCGGAACTGCTGCCGGTAGGTCTCTGGGGTCAGACCTAAGCAATCCCGTATGGCGGCTTTTACTTGGCGGTAGTCCATTGCCTTATCTGCTGGGAGACCTTGATATGAGGCCTGGGCTTCTCCTATGAGGAGCGGGGCCAAAGCAGTTGCCCAGCGATCTGTAGCCCAGCCTTGAGCTTAGGCAACTCTTTCAAATGTCAGTAAAAAAGCCTCTGGATCCTCATTCGGCGCCATTTTCCTCAGGAGTATCGGGGGTCTGTTTGTAAGTTCTGGACTGGCAGACCCTTGGAAATGGGTCAGCAGCTTGGCAATCCACTCATCTTGTGCTGCCTGTAGTCTTTCATCTCTCTCCGCTTGCAGCCGGGCCTGCTCCTGCATTAACTGTCCCTGCTGTCTGGTCTGCTCAACACGTAAAGAAAAACCCGCACTGCTATAAATTAACCTGTGAGGTGCTGACTGGATGGAGACGTGATAGTATCTATTGGAGAAAAAGAACCCAGTCTTATAGCACTCATTCACAACAAAGTGTATAGTGATAAATTTAAAATACTTTATTAATAACTATGAATAAAAAATAGGGTGTTAAAACGTAATTAAATACTGTATAGAACAGCACGTGACTGTATCCTTTGGTGACCCACCTTAGTATAGGTGGGTGGATATGGTATGATCCCTGATTGATACTAGAGATCAGATGCTATGATTTATAGCCTCCTAAATATAGGAACGGAGCCAAAGAGAGCCCACCGGATTGACTGTCTTTAATAGAGTGTATCTAGACGTATAGTGCACTCTAAAAAGATACAATCATAGTGAAATGGCATGTACTGCGCTCAGTAAGACCTATAGATATCTCCCCCCCCCAAATTAGAGATTGCACTGGTTTCTGTGTATTTTCACCAGCACTATAAGAGCTAGATCTCTATTGGGGATAAAAGGTTCCTTGTTCTCTTAGGTGCAGACTATTGGGCAAGGTCTGTGATGTTGATGAGCTTAAAGCAGGCAAGTATCTGTATTTAAATTTTGCTGAGTAGCTTCTCAGCTGTCTATGTGCCTACACTTACCCATACAGTCAGCGCTACTATTACAATACCCACGCTACACTGTGGATGTTGCTCATACATTAGCCTCCACCTATTGCGCTCTATCTGACCCTGCTATGATAAGGGTGATTACTCCTGAGTGCAGAGTAGTTTTATGTGGCAGCTTAGCATTTTGTGCCTAGACTGTAAGGGGTACTGCACATACATTATAGCACAGCAGAGATCACCATCACCCCACTTACAGTATTAGAGGTGTTTTGGTGTTTTTATAGCTGCTTTAAGCTCATCAACATCACAGACCTTGCCCAATAGTCTGCACCTAAGAGAACAAGGAACCTTTTATCCCCAATAGAGATCTAGCTCTTATAGTGCTGGTGAAAATACACAGAAACCAGTGCAATCTCTAATTTGGGGGGGGGAGATATCTATAGGTCTTACTGAGCGCAGTACATGCCATTTCACTATGATTGTATCTTTTTAGAGTGCACTATACGTCTAGATACACTCTATTAAAGACAGTCAATCCGGTGGGCTCTCTTTGGCTCCGTTCCTATATTTAGGAGGCTATAAATCATAGCATCTGATCTCTAGTATCAATCAGGGATCATACCATATCCACCCACCTATACTAAGGTGGGTCACCAAAGGATACAGTCACGTGCTGTTCTATACAGTATTTAATTACGTTTTAACACCCTATTTTTTATTCATAGTTATTAATAAAGTATTTTAAATTTATCACTATACACTTTGTTGTGAATGAGTGCTATAAGACTGGGTTCTTTTTCTCCAATAGATACTGTCTGGTCTGCTCACACAGAAACTCTTTCAACATTTCTTCAATTCTTGTGTGTGTGTGTGTGTGGCCCTTTAACTGCAGGAGCCTTTTGAAAAAATCCCAGGACTTCTGAACACCATATGTTGCAGGGTACATGCAACTACACACGCGGGTTTCTTGACAAGGCTTATTTATTTAGCCTTAAAAGATATACAGCACACAAAACAAAAATAGCTTTTCATCAGCAAACAAAAGGAAAAAATGGCTTTTCATCAGCAAACAAAAGAAAAATGGCTTTTTCTTCAGCAGACAAAACAGTTTCTCTTTAGCAGACAGTCTAAAAATAAGGCAGCTACCCTTTTCTATGAAGGGGACAGACAGTTCATAATTCATCTACTTTGCTCACAGACCTTGTATCAGTAATCTCTTCTGTAGCTTACTCCTCTCTCCTGAACAGCCAGCACCCAGCACTGCAGACTAGACATAGGTTTTCCAGGCATATAGCTGGTGGCTTTTATTTACCCTGTCACAATCAATTATAAAGATCCCTGAGATAATAGAAAAGGAACATGAGTCCCTAATGGGGGGCTCAATCACTACACTCTGAGGGTGCAAAAGTGACTTATCCACTTAGACATGTGTGTGTAGGAACAGGTATTGCATGTATACAGTCTCTTTAAGTGGCACAGCGCCTATAAGCCCAATGATGTGTGGTGTGTGCGCATATTGTGTATTCATAGCAGACACCTTGAAGTATCCCTGAGATAACGCAAACTCTTGAATTAGTGCAAATTTTCAGGATTAATAGAGATAGCTTGAACTCTCACACAACCTTATGGGAGGCTCACAAAGCTACTCTTAGAGGCACATTAATTAATATAGCGGCCGGTAGGAAAAAGAAGAGGAGATGTAAAATTAAACGAGTTAAAAACTAAGCTTCACAAGCTCTATCCTATATAGCAGAAATGGTAGAGAGGAGTTAAAAGATGCAAGAATTGAACTTAACTTGCTCCTCACCTCCTAGGCTGAGACAATGTTGACTTGGTCAAAGAGGAATTTTTTTGAAAAAGCAAACAAGCCAGATACCAGGCTTGCTAACAAAATCCGTAATAGGCAACCAAATTATATTCACTCCATTAGTACCCACAAGGGAGACGTGATGTCTAACCCCAAACTCATAGTGGAAGAGTTTAAAACATACTATGAAAAGCTGTACAACGGGGAGAAGGTGATACGTAATGCAAATACGAGTAAAGCGCCAGAGAGTTTCTTGGTGGATTCGGCACTGCCGAGATTGAGTGGGTTGGAGCGAGAGATTTTACAGTTGAAGAGTTAGTAGAGGTAGTAAAGAATCTTAAACCCTCTAAAGATCCAGGCCTGGATGGACTCTCTAACCTATATTACAAAAAATGTATGGGGATCCTGGCCTCACACATTCTAAGGATGTTCAATTCAGTCCTAGCAGGGGCTCCGTTTCCGGATCAGATGCTCCAGGCGTCCATCTTGTTAAATCATAAAAAGGGTAAAAAACCCACAAATTGTCAAAGATATAGGCCGATTATCATTAATAAATTTGGATATTAAAATCTATTCAAAATGATTGGCCAACAGATTGAGCTCTATACTGCCTAGGCTGATTCACCCGGATCAAGTTGGATTGATTAGCGATAGACAAGCGTCCGACAATACTAGGAGAATTATTGATGTAATTGAGTTTATTAATGCCAACAAGATTCCGGGGATAGTGTTAAACTTAAATGCTGAAAAAGCCTTTGACAGAATAGATTGGTCATATCTAGATGCCATGCTTGGGGCGTTCGGTTTCGGGGAATAGAATCTTAAGGGCAATCAAAACATTATATGCTAAGCCAGCAGCGAGGGTCCTCCATCAAGGCTTTCCATCAGAGCTTTTCAGAATTAAAAGTGGCATGAGACAGGGCTGCCCGCTCTCGCCCCTGTTGCTCGCCCTATGCATGGAGCCACTAGCTGCCCAAATCAGGTGCAATCAGTACATATCGGGAATCCAAATTCAGTCGCAATCCCACAAAGTGGCGTTATATGCGGATGATGTTGTTCTGCCATTATCGCGACCTCTTATCTCTCTACCCAACCTCTTCTACCTGCTGGGGAAATTTAACAGGGTGTCGGGATTTAAAATTAACAAATCCAAATCGGCAGCCCTTAGTATAAATATCCCAAAAGATATGGAAAAATTAAGAGATTAATTTCAATCGGCAGCCCAAAGCTATCAAATATTTAGGGGTAAATATCACAAAAAGTGTTAAAATCACTTGTAAGGGACTCAAGGAGTTAAACTCCCGTGGCAAGCATTAGGATACTGCAATGGTGTCGGGTTTCCTACTTAAGCTGGGAGATGGATATAATTGACTCCTGATTGCACAGGGTTTATAAGACAGGAAGTAACTGCTTGTCAGAATCTCTGTTGGAGGCTCCGTGAGAAGATCACAGATCACAGAGCTCCCGCCCGCAGGGATCAAGGCCTTGTTGACCAGAAGGTTTTGCCTGGCAACAGTGGGGAACCAAACGCCCCAGATAAGAGAGAAGCCTGCACGAATAGGGCAAAGGACGTTCCTGACTTGCAGAAGGAGCTACATAGAGACACTGTGAAGGAATCCCTGCGACATACCAGATGAGATCTAAAAATATACTACTATGCCTAAAGACTGTTTTGTTTGCACACAATAGGACATGTTTTGGGGCTGACAACCAGCTTAGCTGACAGCCCGTTAGATAGGGCTGATGTAGTGAGTTAGTTTCCCTAAAGGGGATAGGTGTTGATTGTATGTTTTGTTTTGCCTTAAAGGGGAAGTAGCCCAAATGTTTTAGTTGTTTATGTGAGACTAAAATCATGCATTAAGATGGTTGACCTAGAAATGCATGTGTAGCCTTGTATCTAACCTCACCCATAGGCCGCTCCGTCAAATCGCTATATATGGCAAATTATCCTAAACTCTTGCAATCCTGGAGAAGAGATCTGGGGGAGCGGTCCTCATATGGAATCTCATGGATTGGAAGAATTTACAGCGATAAAATGAACCTTCTACCTCGTATCCTACATTTGTTTCAGACTCTTCCGATCCCTGTAGTTACCGCTGACATTTTGTCCATGGAATCTCAGATTTCAAAATGTATCTGGAGGAACAAGAAACGACGTATTAAAGAAAGAATTCTTCAAAGACCTAAGGCGGCTGGTGGGTTAGCGGTACCTTGCTCTCATATTACAAAGCGGCTCAATTATGTCAAATTATACACATATTATATATAATATATGCCATAGACCCTGGCATGCGGAGATGGGTGGCTTTAGAGAGCGAATTATGCGCCCCATTGGAACTTTGTAACCTAATCTGGTACCCCAAATTAAGACTTAAAGCACTAAACAAACCACTGTCCTTGATGCTCAATTCACTCGCAGTCTCATTTTTGTCTCATGAGGCATGGATCTGGCATTTATTTAAGAGAGCTCAGGTGACAAAATGTATGACTGTCTGTTATGCCTTAAGGAAAAATTCAATAAAATTTGAAGTTGGGGGAAAAAAAAAATTATAATAATTTTTAGAGGCCCTGGCATTGGGAGTGGAGACAAGGATGCTAAAATTGTTGAAGCTTAATTTTAACTTCAGATGGAAGGAGGACAGCATCAAATACTTGGGGGTGTACTTGACAACCAGGTATTCGGAGCTTAACAAACCCAATTATCCAGAGATGTTCTTGTCACTCAAAAGAGATCTGGAGAAGTGTAACAGGTATTGCATATCATGGATTGGTAGAATAACATCAGTTAAGATGAATTCCATCCCCAGACTGCTCTATCTGTTGCATAGCCTCCCGATCAATATCCCAATGAAAATCATGAATGATATGCAAAGCAAAATTCATTTGGGGTAAGAAAAAACAAGAATAAAAGTGTACTTGGCGCATTAAAGATAGATGGTGGTCTGGCCTTAACGTCATTAAATAAGTACTATGCTGCAGCACAATCGAGTCACTTGCCAGCCTAGCATAGACCCAAACAGGCAATCAAATGGGTGGAGATAGAAGTGGCTGAGATTCCTGTAAAGAATATGGATTCGCTGCTGTGGATCCCCAAAAAGAATAGAACTACAGAGGTGTATAACCATCTGGTCATTAAATTCACTTTAAATGTTTGGGATACCTGGGAGAAAAAGAAAAAAAAAGAGGTTAAGGGGACAACCCTCCCTCATGACCCCCTAATGGAGGAATGAGGAATGCCCACCAGGCTGTATACCAGGAAGAAACAATATCTGGATTGCAAAAGGTATAGTTAGGATCAAAGATGCCATATTTTTTGGTAAACGCAATACATTTGAAGAAATACAAGAGATACAATATTCTACCAGAACATTTCAGATGTTCAGACACAAATTAGTAATTTTATCTCCTCGAAATTCCTCCCACGAAGGGATACACAACCTACCTCATTTGAAGAGATTTGCACAGCACAAACGCATCAAAGAGGGCTGATCTCAAGTATATACTCTACCTCGAGTCTCCTGGATAAAAATGAAAAGCACACATATAGGACCCTGTGGGAGAAGGATATTAGAAAATAAATTCCTATAGAAGATTGAGCAGATATATGAGAGACTGCAGCACGCTCACCTGTCTGCACAATTATAAAAAAAAAACAGGTACAAGATCATAAGGAGATGGTATATAACACCAGACCACCAGACAGATTATCATATATATATATATAGTGGAGAATAAATGAGTTCTTCAGTATTCGGTGATACCTTTTTTATTGGACTAACAATTTATGTCATAGGACATAAATTGTTAGTCCAATAAAAAAGGTATCACCGAATACTGAAGAACTCATTTGTTCTGCACTATCGCAACTGGACTAACACGGCTATTTTCTGCTTTATATATATATATATATAATATATATATATATTGTGTAAAGGGGCAAGGTCGCTGTGCTGGAGAAATTGTGTCATAGGGGCACATTATATCATATATTCTGGACATGCCCAAAGGTCATTCCCTTTTGGGGAAGAATTAAGAGACAGCTCTCCAGAACACTGGGCATTGTTTTACCACTAGACCCCGTGATAATGATTCTAGGGAAACCTGTGCCAAACGTGTCCTATGCCATGAACAAATTAGTAGCACATCTTTTAGCAGCAGCAAGACGTACAATAGCGCTTCAATGGAAGCGGGTGAATATACCGTCTCATCAGATCTTCCAAGAAAAAGTTAGACATGTTCTAGAAATGGAAAAACTTACCACACTCGTAAACAACTCTATGATTACATTCGAGAAGACCCGAGTCCCTGGATAAGTGCCTTTCCAGAAGACATATCGACAATGCAAGGTATACAAATCTAAAGATATAAAGGGAATAGAAGTAGGTCCTTGAAAATCCTAAGGTTATTAACCACATTATATTGAAGGTACTGAAAAATGATTGCGACTGCTATTTCCTCTTCACTCCCCCTCATTTTATTATTATTATTGTATTTTTTATTTATGTATGTTGGCTGTTCTATTACTCTTTACCCAGCCTGTGATTTTTTATTTCTGTATCCATCACCTGCCCTCAACAATAAAAGACAAAGAACTAATAAAATTGTTCGGGTATTTTTTAAGCACTCATATATTCTATTCCTTTATTGCTCATCTGGTTTTTTTGGACACACTTGTGTTTTTTTCTTTAAACACTTTTTTTTTTTTTTTACAAGAATACAGAATCTCTCTTTAGGATGGGGAAGGTAGGCTTGGACCCGACCGAATATCTGTCACAAAGCGAAGTGCTCACAGCAGCAGTATAAGACACATTAAATAAAAAAAATTAACTGTGTTTTTTTTTTTTTTTTTTACGTTTTGTTAGTACAGATGCACAAAAAAGAACCAGACCACATGCAGAAAGGAGACTCTGCCCCTAGCATTTCGTTAAGGGCCACAGATATCCTGTAGCTGGCACTACAAGGAACAAGACAGGGCATAAAATCCCCACAAGAACAAGAAGCACTGCAGTATGCATGGTCCCAGTACCATTATTCTCACATCTATAAGAGTGCCAAGAGGACCAGCTACATGTCACTGTGCGAGACAATGGAGAAAATCCAGAGTTCTGTGCCACTTCTTCAAGGCTAGACCATAGTGCAAATACCTTAGGTTCTCCATAGGTCCAAGGTTGATCTGAAGCAACAATAAGTCAGGATGGAAGATAAGAAAGCTCATACCTCTCAGCGGGGTAGCACATGAATAACTGACCGTGTTGGAATGAATGCCCTTTAAGAATTACAGTAAGTCAAACATCCATGTCCAATCCCAAACTGAAGGGGGTTTATTTCCATTACTTTATGCTATAATGGGAGAAGCAGAAAGAAATACATTTTTGTAAAAACACGTTCATTAAAGAAATACAATCTGCCCCTGGAACATCTGGTCCAAAACAAAAGAGAAACTCAAACTCTCACTGCCCATATCCCAACGTACTCCCCTTTTTGATAACCCTAACTTCCCATGGGAGGTGATACAAAACTTTTCGACTAATTTAAGGAAAAAAAATATCAAAACGATCGCAGACTTTCTGTACAGAGGGAAACTATTATGTTTCCAAGACCTCCGGGTCAAAAACAATGTGTGGTAATTGAAAGGCTTTAGGAGAAAGGGGGGAAAAAAGAGGAAATATTTTTTTCTGCCTGAGCCAGTGGGTGTGGTTGGCTGATTGCTAACCAAGCACACCTGGTGGGTGTCCCTATTTAAACAAAGGTTGCTCACGAATCCTGAGCTTGCATGTCCTGATCTGTGTGACTGGTTGATTTCAAGTGCTGGTTGTATTAAGTGTGCAGTTAGAACTAGAGGCAGTTAGAACAAGGAAGGGGTTAAACAAAGTATAGTACAGGCATACCCCGGTTTAAGGACACTCACTTTAAGTACACTCACGAGTAAGTACATATCGCCCAATAGGCAAACGGCAGCTCACGCATGCGACTGTCAGCACGTCCTGAACAGCAATACCGGCTCCCTACCTGTACCGAAGCTGTGCGCAAGCGGGGAGACTATAGAGCCTGTTACACATGCGTTATTTACATCAGTTATGCACGTATATAACAATTGCAGTACAGTACATGCATCGATAAGTGGGAAAAAGGGAGTGCTTCACTTTAAGTACATTTTCACTTTACATACATGCTCCGGTCCCCATTGCGTACGTTAATGCGGGGTATGCCTGTATATTGAAGTAAAGTTTATTGTTAGTAATTATAAACTTCATAGTTGCTACAATGAGCAGGATTGAAGATGCCACTCAATGCACATCTTGCCACATGTATGTGCACTTGGAGCAGCCGTTCCAGGGAGCATACCGCTGTGGGAAGTGTGAGCAGGTGGTCTCTTTAGAGTCAGAGACTGCTGATCTGAAGAGGAAACTTGCAATATTGATGGATATTGACAATTTTGAAAGGGGTTTAGTGCTCACTGAGCAGGCTCTTGCTTCAACTAGTGGTGCAGATGGTGGCGCTGTTAGTGAGGAGCAGGCAGATATCTGGGTAACAGAAGGGGAAGCAAGTAAATTATCAAAGTAGTAGTAGTTACCCAAGTAAATTATCAAAAAACAGATTACTTGGGTTCAACAAAAACCTTAAACTTTAGAAAGGCAGATTTTAATAAACTGTGGTTTAATCTACAAATAATACACTGGGATGATGTTTTTGCAGGGAAAAATGTAGAAGATAAATGGGCAGTCTTTAAAACATTGTTAGAAAAACACACTCATCAGTGTATAAAATATAATAATAAGTATAAAAGAAATAGGTCAAAACCAATGTGGCTAAATAAACAGGTAGGGGAGGAAATGGAAAAGAAGAGGAAGGCGTTTAGATTATTTAAGTCACAAGGGACGGAGACATCGTATCAGAATTATAAGGAATGTAACAAAAATTGCAAACGGGCAATCAAATGAGCAAAAATGGATAATTTATAAAAAATTGTGTGTGGGCAGATCACGCGCATTTTAAGTGAAACTTCTTTGTCTTTTGTTATGGTTTTGTCACAGAAATTGTATTTGTAATGGTGATGTTTTTAATTAATAATCAAACACAATTTCAGTGCCAAAACGCAAAGAAGTTTGACTTTGACTTAGCTATTTGCACTTCTATATTTATAGTAGCTGAATTCCTTGTGTGTGTTTTTCAGTCAGTGTGTGTGTGAGTCAGTAGAGGGGGAGAAGGGATCAGTGGGTGCAGCAGTGGGGGAGAAGGGATCAGTGGGTGCAGGAGAGGGGGAGAAGGGATCAGTGTGTGCAGTAGAGGTGGAGCAGGGATCAGTGGATGCAGGAGGGAGAGAGGGAATTAGTGGATGCAGTAGAGGGGGAGAGAGGATCAGTGAATGCAGGAGGGAGAGAGGGGGTCAGTGGATGCAGGAGGAGAGGGGATCAGTGGGTGTAGTAGAGGGGGAGAGGGGTCAGTGGATGCAGGAGGAGAGGGGATCAATGGGTGTAGAAGAGGGGGAGAGGGGGTCAGTGGATGCCGGAGGAAGAGAGGGGATCAGTGGGTGTAGTAGAGGGGTAGAGAGGGGATCAGTGGATGCAGGAGGGTGAGAGGGGATCAGTGGATGCAGGAGGGAGAGGATCAGTGGTTGCAGCAGGGTGAGAAGGGATCAGTGGATGCAGGAGGGAGAGAGGGAATTAGTGGATGCAGGAGAGGGGGAGAGAGGATCAGTGAATGCAGGAGGGAGAGAGGGGGTCAGTGGATGCAGGAGGAGAGGTGATCAGTGGGTGTAGTAGAGGGGGAGAGGGGGTCAGTGGACGCAGGAGGAGAGGGGATCAGTGGGTGTAGAAGAGGGGGAGAGGGGGTCAGTGGATGCCGGAGGAAGAGAGGGGATCAGTGGGTGTAGTAGAGGGGGAGAGAGGGGATCAGTGGATGCAGGAGGGTGAGAGGGGATCAGTGGATGCAGGAGGGAGAGGATCAGTGGTTGCAGCAGGGTGAGAAGGGATCAGTGGATGCAGGAGGGAGAGAGGGGATCAGTGGATGCACGAGGGAGAGGATCAGTAGTTGCAGCAGGGTGAGAAGGGATCAGTGTGTGCAGTAGAGGTGGAGCAGGGATCAGTGGATGCAGTAGGGAGGGAATTAGTGGATGCAGGAGAGGGGGAGAGAGGATCAGTGAATGCAGGAGGGAGAGAGGGGGTCAGTGGATGCAGGAGGAGAGGGGATCAGTGGGTGTAGTAGAGGAGGAGAGGGGTTCAGTGGATGCAGGAGGAGAGGGGATCAGTGGGTGTAGTAGAGGGGTAGAGAGGGGGTCAGTGGATGCCGGAGGAAGAGAGGGGATCAGTGGGTGTAGTAGAGGGGGAGAGAGGGGATCAGTGGATGCAGGAGGGTGAGAGGGGATCAGTGGATGCAGGAGGGAGAGGATCAGTGGTTGCTGCAGGGTGAGAAGGGATCAGTGGATGCAGGAGGGAGAGAGGGGATCAGTGGATGCAGGAGGGAGAGGATCAGTAGTTGCAGCAGGGTGAGAAGGGATCAGTGTGTGCAGTAGAGGTGGAGCAGGGATCAGTGGATGCAGGAGGGAGGGAATTAGTGGATGCAGGAGAGGGGGAGAGAGGATCAGTGAATGCAGGAGGGAGAGAGGGGGTCAGTGGATGCAGGAGGAGAGGGGATCAGTGGGTGTAGTAGAGGAGGAGAGGGGTTCAGTGGATGCAGGAGGAGAGGGGATCAGTGGGTGTAGAAGAGGGGGAGAGGGGGTCAGTGGATGCCGGAGGAAGAGAGGGGATCAGTGGGTGTAGTAGAGGGGGAGAGAGGGGATCAGTGGATGCAGGAGGGTGAGAGGGGATCAGTGGATGCAGGAGGGAGAGGATCAGTGGTTGCAGCAGGGTGAGAAGCGATCAGTGGATGCAGGAGGGAGAGGATCAGTAGTTGCAGCAAGGTGAGAGGGGATCAGTGCATGCAGGAGAAGGGGAGAGAGAGATCAGTGTCTATAGCAGGGAGATAGGGGATCAGTGGGTGCAACATGGAGGGGCAGGAGGGTTGATCAGCATCGGCGGCTCACGGGGGGACGGTGGGAGGGTTGATCGGCGACGGCGGCCCACAGGGGTGCCGGGCAGGGGGGTTGATCGGCGGCTCACGGGGTGGCGGGCGGGAGGGTTGATCGACGGCTCACGGGAGTGGCGATCGGCGGCTCACGGGAGTAGCGGGCAGGTGTATTGATCGGCAGCTCACAGGGGTTTTCATCAGCAGCTGTGTGTGTGATGTGTGCTTTCCTCTTCTCGCTGCCTTTCTCCTCTCTGGTGACTCCTACTGCCAGCTGGCAATACTGACAGCCTCATCTGCCAGCAGTGACATCACTTCTGTCACCACTGACTTCCGCATCAATCAACTGCATTCACTGCAAGGGAATTTTGCTGATGTGGTAGGTGCCGCTAAAGAAGTTTTACTTCAAAAGGATTGCAATAGAAATTAAGATCAATCCTAAAAAGTTCTTTAAGTACCTTAATAAAAAAATAAGAAAAGAAAATATAGGACCCTGTCAGTGTGAGATGGACAGGCAGATTATTGGAGATAAGGAAAAAGCAGAGGTATTAAACAAATTCTTTGCCTCTGTTTACCAGTGAAGATTTCATTTCAATTGTAGTGCCGCAGGAGGAAGCCACAACCTCCATATTAATGAACAATTGGTTAACAGAGGAAGAAGTTCCTAGGCAACTTGAAAAAATGAAAGAAAGTCTTGAGTGAGCTACAGAAAAAGCAAAGGTTGCAAGGAGGCAGGACGGTTGGAGGTTCCTAGAGCATGACAGCTTTCGGCGATCGGGAGTCACTCGGCACTCCCCCACTTCCCTTCACCCCCCCCCCTCAGTCCCTTCCCCCCCCCCTCCCTGTCTGTTTCGTCTGGTCTGTCATGGTATGTAAAGTACGTGGTAGTAACTAGTATATGTATAGTTGATACGTTTGTTAGAGCAAAAAATTGGAGATTGTATGCAATGGGCTGTGATACAGTGTACGAATTTGTTTCTCCAATAAAAAATTGGAAGTTGAAAAAATGAAAGAAAACAAAGCACCCCGATGGCATACATCCAAGATTTCTCATGGAGCAAAGTTCAGTAATAACCAAACCATTACATTTAATATTCAAGGACTCCATTTCCACAAGCTCAGCACCACAAGATTGGTGTAAAGCAGATGTAGTGCCTATATTTAAAAAGGGAGCTAGTTCACAACGGGGGAATTACAGACCTGTAAGCCTGACTTCAATAGTGGGGAAACTACTTGAAGGTATAATACAGGATTATATTCAGGAATACCTAATGGAAAACAAAATTATTAGTAATAGTCAGCATGGATTTATGAAGGATAGATCATGCCAAAGTAACCTTATTTGCTTAATTGAGGAGGTAAGTAGGAATTTAGACCAGGGTAATGCAGTTGATGTGGTCTACTTAGATTTTGCAAAGGCTTTTGATATGGTTCCACACAAGAGGTTGGTGTACAAAATAAAGCAAATTGGAAATATATGCACCTGTATTGAATACTGGTTAAAGGATAGACAACAGAGGGTTGTCATAAATGTAACTTTTACAGGTTGGGCTAAGGCCGTGAGTGGAGTACCTTAGGCACAGTCTCCATCTTTGCTGATGATACTAAATTGTGTAAGGTAGTAGAATCCGAGCAGGATGTAATTTCTCTCCAGGACTTGGAGAGACTGGAAACTTGGGCAGGTAAATGGCAGGTGAGATTTAATACAGATAAATGTAAGGCTATGCATTTGGGAAGTAAGAATAAACAGGCAACTTACAAATTAAATGGGGATACATTGGGGGAATCCTTGATGGAGAAGGATTTATGAGTGCTTGTAGACAACAGGCTTACCAATAGTGCCCAAAGTCATGCAGTAGATGCAAAGGCAAACAAGATCTTATCTTGCATTAAATGGGCAATGGATGGAAGGGAAGTAAACATTATTATGCCCCTTTACAATGCATTAGTAAGACAACACCTTTAATATGGAGTACAATTTTGGGCACCACTCCTTAGAAAATACATTATGGAACTAGAGAGAGTGCAGAGAAGCGCCACCAAATTAATAAAGGGAATGGACAATGTAACTTATAAGAGGCTAGCTAAATTAGATTTATTTACATTAGAAAAAAGGAATCTAAGAGGGGATATGATAACTATATACAAATATATTCGGGGTCAGTACAGGGAGCTTTCAAAAGAACTATTCATCCCACGGGCAGTACAAAGGACTCGGGGGCATCCCTCAAGTTTGGAGGAAAGGAGATTTCACCAGCAACAAAGGAAAGAGTTCTTTACAGTAAGGGCAGTTAAAATGTGGAATTCATTACCCATGGAGACTGTGATGGCAGATACAATAGATTTGTTAAAAAAAAAAAAGGTTGGACATGTTTTTAGAAAGGAAAGGTATACAGGGATATACCAAATAAGTAAACATGAGAAGAATGTTGATCCAGGGAGTAAACTGATTGCCAATTCTTGGAGTCAGGAGGGAATTTATTTTTCCCCTTATGAGATTTCATTGGATGATATTACACTGGTTTTTGTTTTGTTTGCCTTCCTCTGGATCAATACGAAAGTAGAGATATAGGATCAAGTGTTTTGTCTAAATTTAGCATAGGTTGAACTTGATGGACGTATGTCTTTTTTCAATCTCATCTACTATGTAACAATGCTCCAGACCTTTATCTGTTCAAGTACCTACAAATTAGGCACTTTCTGTACAAAATGTCTAAGAAACTCGAATTTCCTGAATTATCAAACTTCGTGTCGCTCTGTAGAATATACCTAGGGATGGAAGCAGCAGCTAACACCCCTGATCACGGCTATATGGTCAGGTGGGGCAGGGACCTAAAAGTGGAAATTGACAGAGGACTAGGAAGATATCTAGGAATTTGCGGCTAAAACCTCCATATGCACAACGATGAAAGAAAATACATACAAGATTCTGTACCAATGGTACCTCGCCCCAAGTAAGCTAAAACAAATATACTCTGAAACATCTGATTTGTGTTGGAGGGGTTGTGGACTGAAGGGCGACATGGTCCACATCTGGTGAAACTGCCCAGCCATCCCAAATTATTGTCTAACTATTTAAGATATGATTAGTCACAACAGGGCTAACAATACCCATATTGATCCAAGATCCATTAATTTACCTATTAGCTAAACCAGTGGAGGATTGGAGTCACGCCTTAAAACGTTTGATCTCATTTATTCTAACAGCGGCCAGATGCGCAATCGCGGCTGCATTGAAATAACAAGCTCCCCCATCCAAATGGTAGAAAAAAGGATAAACTAAGTGATGTTGATGGAAAAACTAACCGCTTTTCTGAAAAACTCCACTAATGAATCTTACAGAACCTGGGACCCATGGCTGGAGAGCTGAGCTGAACTAAACCGAGTGGCTTAGCCAAACAACCATACAGGGGTGGGAGGCCTATTAGCCCCCCCCCCCTTCCTAAACAAGACGGTGGAAAACTGGACTGGTTTCAGTCAACATTCTATAGAAGTATAAACATGATTTCATCCATAGTGGAGGCGAAGCGGGTGGATGATGGAACCACCCCTCCTCCCGTTACTCTTTACTAGTCTTACATTCTTCGAATCTAGTCTAAATTCAACACAATGTAACGCCAGATCAGTCAAGGAAATATATATATATATATGTCATTGGTATGGCAGTTAGCACTCACGTTTATGTAGAAGGCAGATGCTTGTCCCATAGCGTAGAAATAAGCGTGTAGAAACCAGGGGGATCCTGATAACAAATTGAGACAGCATACCGCAGATGTAGAAAAGAAAGTGTATTAAAAACACCAGGCAGCCAACGTTTCGGTCCTCGTTGAGGGACCTTCCTCGCACTGCCCTGAGAAAACTCCCTCAACGAGGACCGAAACGTTGGCTGCCTGGTGTTCTTAATACTTTCTTTTCTACATCTGCGGTATGCTGTCTCAATTTGTTATCAGGATCCCACTGACACACACACACTTTGCTCAATGCTTGCCCATATACCCGTGTTGTTTTATTTTTACCATCATTGCTGTTTTTCTCCATTAACTGTTCTATTTATGTTAACCGTGTTAGGTTTTTCAAAATAATAAAAATGTTTGGAAAAAAATAAAATTGTATTTGTGTATACACACACACACACACACACACACACACACACACACACACACACACACACACACACACACACACACACACACACACACATACACACACACACACACACACACACCCCCCCCCCCCCCCCTTAAAGCCAAGTCTCCCCACTTCACTTTGTTGGAATTACTTGTCGGTTGTCCCCTTCCTCACCATCAATACTTAACCAATAGACTTACCCTAATCATTGGTTCACTTAGATCAGGATTCACCAAGCTCCGATACATTGGTGTTACAGTTAAATGGCGCTAAAAATGTGATTTGTGGTACGATTTCTGGTATCAGATTGTTCAACCCTCCCCCCAAACCTTGCTCCTACATAGAATGTGCTCTTTAACCCTTTGGGTGCCCCAATACATAGCTACTAGTTCATAGGGTGTAGCACTACAGGAGGCCAATGATGTAGTGGCTATGTCATGCCCTTGGAGTGTTTATTTGCAGGGGAGGTCGCATCCTGTGCTTTTATAGAGCACAGGATGCGATCTGTTGTGCAGGGAAATGGAAGAGAACGCCTCCTGTTTCCGGTTCAGGGTCGCCGTGATCACTTGATGGCTCAGAGGAGCAGACACGTCCATCGAGTTCAACCTATGTAAAATCTAGATGACAGATACTTATCCTATATTTGTATTTACAATCTATTGATCAAAAGGAAGGGAAACAAAAAAAAAACGCAATGAAACATTAACTTAGGCTTCAATTATACAAAAAAACGCCCGTGGTGTCACTAGCGGCGAAAAAACAAATGTTGAAAGCGCATCAACTGTCTCCCACTTTGCAGTAGCAAGCAGGGAGACAGTTGAATTTGGTATAGCCACTTGTCATGTATGTATGACACTTGTTTTTTTGCACCGCGCAGTGTTGCTACGGGCGACACCATGGGCATTTTTCTGTATAAATAGCAGCCAAAAGGACGTCTTATAAAAGGAAAAAAATTAATTAATTCCGACTCCAAATAATGGCAGATTTCTCCCTGTATACTTTTCTAAAAAGATGTCCAACCTTTTTTTTTAACGATATCTATTGCATCTGCCATCATAGTCGGACTGGCTAATGAATGCCACATTTTAACTGCCCTTACTGTAAAAGAACCCTTTCCTTTGATGCTGGTGAAATCTCCTTTCCTCCAACCTTAGGAAATAATTCTCTTTCCATCAGGGGCTCTCCAATTATGGATTTCCCCAGTGTTTACTTCTAACCACTAACCTGTTGTGTCCATGTTAGAGGCAATCAAGATGAGGAAGGAGAGGGGAGTTTGCCTGTGCAATCTCCTGCTCTGCGATATCAGAGAAAATAAAGAACTCAGAGGAAATCAAACCCCCACTCAAATGGTTCTCAAACATTTTAAATATTTTAAAGTACTTATAGGAGTCAGATTTGGATTTCAATAAAAAAAAAAAAAAAGTAAAATCACCTATAACTTTTTTAACGTCACTGGTGCATTTTGGTGCTAAAACAGACAGTACCTTTAGCCACTCTGCTACCCCACTTTCCCAGTAAAAAAATAAGAATTTGCAATAATTTCCACACCTTTAAAAATGTTTGAGTCTGAAACCAGGGAAAACAAACCAAACAAAACATTAGTTAAAAACTAGGTTTACAATTTCCTATTTTATTGGCATGAGTATTTAACTTAAAAACTTTTTTTTTCTGGTATGGTAAATCAATCTTGTATGACAAAAAAAAAAAAACAAGAGATCCTCAAAACACACATATTTACAATAGTATATACACTTAGTTCTTTCTATACATGGGAGAGTGACTGACTGTCATAGGTTACCACAGAACAAAAACTGTGACTGCATTAAACGGTTCATTAAACGGTCAGAAGTAAATTCAAATGTTTCAGTCCGTTGTAGCCTTATCAAAGTGCAACAGAAGAGAGACAAAAAAATGTTTTTTCTTTTTTTACAGCTGCATTTCATTGGGTACATTTCGGTCTCGTCACATTTTGTTATTTCACAGCATTTTCTTCCATGAAAAAAAAAATAAGCACCAATTATTCTTGCAAAGAACAATTTTATCTAAAAAAAAAAAAAAAAAAAAGTGTTGAAAAGTGTTAAATACAAGGTTTTTTTTGTCTTTAATTTATATAACAAGCAATAAATACACCATATCCAAACTTTTATTCATTCTGCATACGGCTACCCCTTTACATATAATGTGCTAAAAAGATCAGCAAACGTAACATCTTTTCTTTTTTTCCCCCACTTTCCTTTTCTGCTTTTGTCTTAAAGAACTCAATTTGACTTCTAAATGAACAGTTTGCTACTAACGAAGGCCACAGACAGTACTTTCAGGATAGCATTACAGTATAAAACTGACAGACTTCTGACGGGGAGAAGTTACGGGGGGGGGGGGGGTCAAAACATCTAGCAAAATCAATTTGAAAGCAGTAAATTCATTGCTGGTGATAATAACATACTAGAAAAGTGTATTATGTCGCTACTGTGATTTTTGTTACAAGTATTTCTGATATTATAGAGCGGGTTATGGCTATGAGTTAAAAATAAATGATTGGGTAGCCACAATATTAGATTTTATTGTCCTGTGTGGAAAGTTTGCTATTTACGTACAATTTCCTCCTGTAACATACAATAGGGTTCAATTGCTTTTTTTCAGCTCAGAATTGCACATAAGACTGTTAAAAAGTACAAGAAAAATCAAAAAGTTAAGAGTTGGTATGCTGTACACTTTCTACAATTGTCATCTTCATAGTGGACTAACAATACAGAAGTGCTGTCTCTAAAATTTACAGAAAGTTCTTCAGTTGAGCAATAACTCAATGGAATAGAATTGGTTTCCTAATTCACTAGTAGAAATGAGTGTCCTGGTCGATCTAAAAATCGGTGTTTTACGCATTCAGCCTTAAAGACTGATCTTCTCTCCGCCTGGAAGATATATCAATGTCTATCGAGTCCTTTCCAACAATGAGTCTCAAACGTTTTGCTGGTGGGAGAGGAATGAAATCGTCTTCAAACTCATCGTCATACTCGTCGTCTTCTTCACCCTCCTCCTCCGATGAGGATTCTTCTACACTCTCTTCCTCGTAGTGATCGTAATCATCCACTTCCATTCTTGTTCCCAGCAGAGACAAGGTGTCACTACAATACATGCCCTTCTCATGCAGCTCCTCAGGAAAAGACGTTCTGTTTTCCTCATCTCGCTTTAGCTGTATCTTCAATTTTGTCGAACTGCTCCCTGATCCTGAGTTAAAACCATTGTTGAGTTTTGCTACGTACAAACCATTCTTGTCCTTTTCATGATCTTTGCTCAATTTAATGCTTATTTTTGACGAGCTCATGCCATCGTTTTCCTTCTCGTTAGTCTTGCTGCTGCTGCTGTCGTGGCGTCTACGAAGAGTCAGTTTAGGAATTCCAGTGCTGTTTTCAAGAATTAATTGTGCGTCATACCTTGTGATTCGTCTGCTTTTTTTACTTTTGACAGTTCGAATGGTTTCTTTTGTCTTTATTATTTCTGAAGTGACAACAGAACACCCATCTGAGGAGGTTTTGAAGTCCTGGTAATCAACAGGACCATCTGAAATGGTCTTTATTTCACCCGGTTCACAATGAGAACTTATTAAATCTGGCACTGCATCATCATTGCCAGTTGATTCAAATACAACATTTGACCCTTCCACGTTTGAAGTCAGTTTCATGTGTCTGGCTTGCCGGGACTTTCTTTTAGAAGTGCACAAACCATTCTTCTGACATCTGGTTTCCTGTCTTTTTGAGGTTTCGGGAGTAAGTTCATTTTTATGAATGGACTGAGTCGGCAGTTCAGTCCTGTCTAATTGTATACCAGTCCCACGGCTGCTTTTGTAACCATCCAAAGTATTTGGTTGAAACGGAGCATCAGATGTCTCCATGGAATTCATCCTTGTTCTCATAGAACGCCGAGTGATATACGTACATGGTGTAGACTCACCATGCTCATGAGCACCTTTCAAGGAATTTAGTTTATACTCTCTTGCTGCGTGTCTCGTTAAACAACCAGTAGTTTCTATGATTTTTACTGGTCCCTCGCTCTCTCTATCCCTTTTAATGGCCAAGTTTTTATACAATACTACTTTAGGTTCCTTAAGAACTAGGTTTCCTACTTCTAGCTTTCTAGACGCATTCTTTTGTTCTGGTCTTTTGCACTGATTTCTCAACTTTATTTTCGAAAGTAAAGGCTTCACAGGCTTTTTCAGTCTCTTTGGTACCCTGGAATTATTTATATGAGTAAGCTTGGATGAGGTAGAATTGGATGAAACTGGAATTCTTGACATAGACCGTCTAAATGTTCTACTTCTGCTGTTCTTTTTCACACCAACAGAAGATTTTCTGTTCATTGCTGCAAGACACAAACAGTTTCATCAGAATTAATCTAACTATCTTCCGCCTGTAGATATATGAAATATTGTAATACAGAGGTAGCAAGATTCATTGCTGTGATAACATATTGTCATAGGATTCAATGGCGGTTTTAATGCAATATCACACAACACAGAGTGAACATTGTAGCCTGCTACATCTGTACCTTACAGTGGACCAGCACGAGAGATTTTTCACAAATCTACTTCAATACAAGGTGAATTAGAAATTAGCAGCAAGGATGGTCCACTCACCCTGCCCATCCAGATCACCTAAATAAGGTGAAATAATTAATAAGTGTGTTCAAACGAAATTTGTATTGCTCTCTCACACTGGCTCACTGAAACTTGCAAAAAAGCTACACGTTCCCTACAGATGTTGATAATACAGCTCTCTCATTCATTTACAACCGCAGAGAATCAGACTATGAAACCTAAAATCTGTATTCAGTGGAAGAATATCAAGGAATAAAAAAAAAAAATGAAGTGTTAAGCCATAAATCCCTTTACGGCCTAGTCAAATAAATGAGCCATAAGGTGCCTTGTGGCTTAGCACCATTTAGTAAACATGGTATTCTATATATTGCAGTGTTTTTCAACCTTTTTTTCATTAAGGAGCACCAGAATAAGATTGTGAAATTCTGGGGAACTCCAAACCTCGTCTCTCGTGCAACCCCCCCACCACCCCCACTTTACACATACACAAAAACACACACTTTAAGGAAGCTGCCGCTACGCAGCAAAATAGCCCTGCAGTGAGAGCGTGCGCTCTTACCTGATCCTTCTTCTCCCTCCTGTCAGACGGAAGTTCAACGTGACTTCCGGTGCCAACAGGAGCAGGCAGGGAGTGGAAGGATAGCAGTGACCAGAGGGCTGCTGCTGCCGAGCTCAGGAGCCACAGGGTCACTGCATGTGGGGTAGCCCCAGCTCACCACTCCCCCCCCACCCCCCCGGCGGCCATGGAACCAGAGGGTGGCTCGTCAATGAAAATAACTGATAAATTGTATGCCAGAAGTGTAAACAACTATGTAGCAGCTAAGTATGAACTAGAAACATTGTGTTTGCATATGTAATCAAAATCTAGGTGCACTGCCAATATTATTAAAGTTATACTCCTGGCTAATGCAGGGTGCGATATTTCAGCGTGCCTGCCTATTTATAGTTGACCTGTCATTTATGATTGTAACCTGCCTTTAGCACACTCCCGTCCAACTACAACTTAGTTGTGGTAAAATAAGAAAGTCTTATTTTTATATTCTCCTTTAAGAAAAGTAAATGTATTTTTAAAGAAACACCTTTCTACGGGCATCTGGAGCAAGGATGACCTCAACTGCCATATTATTCTCGCAGACGAGTATTATTGTTCAGGACATTAATGTGTAAATAACCCCCTGAGCTGGGAGCATCACAGACCCTCTCCCTCCATTCTAACAAGGTAAGGAAAGTGAGTGCGACTTTAACTCCTGACTTGTTTGTTCTTACACGTGTTGGATTTTTCCTGAGATGTGTCTGCGTCCGTGTTGGAGCTGACCGACTGGCTGTCTGAGTTTTTGCTGCCGTCCCCAAGTTTTTTGAGTCTGTTTAAACGCTTGTCCGTTTCTCGCAGTCCATATTTGCTGTTGATCACAGGGGTCGGCTCGTTGAGTCCAAGTCGTGATTTAAAAGCACCTGTTCCACGCCTGATAAGAGAAGAACGGCTATTACTGTTCAAATCACAGTCTCTCTCTGATTTTCACATTCATATTTTTCTTCTTGATCGCAAATTCTTGACAATCAAATTAAACCAGGTGCATCTGCACTTAGAAATATCTATTGACTATATGTTAATAAAAACAATGTACCACATGTATTATATTAATACGAGAAGCTCAAACCTATGTTGGATAATAAAGTACTCTACTTTATATCCATATACATCAAGAGGTGAAAGTAGGCCGGTCCTGTATGCAATACCGGTAAAACAATAAGTGCCGGTACTGCGTACCAGTATGAATTTCAGGAGATTTTAGTACTAACCCGCCTCTTCCCATCTTTCTGTTTCTCTGCACGTCTCCTCACAGAGCCAGCTTTGGATCAGTGATGTATGATGTCTGAATATAGATATGCATATATTAGGGCATCTATGTCACTGACTGGAGCCAGCTCTGTATGGGGAGACACGCGGAGAAGCAGAGAGAGGCACAAAGAGGCAGAGAGACAGGTTAGTGTTGCTGCTGATTATTGTGGGTGGAGGGTATTAAATTGTGGTGTGGGGGGTAGTGTGTGTATTTTCGGCTGCTATTATCTTGTGTGTAATTTGGGGAGTTATTATTGTGGGGGTATTTTATTAGGTGTTCTGAGGGGTATTATTCTGGAGGGGGTAATTAGTTATGGTGGGGGGAATTGTGTGTGTGTGTGTGTGTGTGAGGGGGGGAGGAACAGTGAGAGGGGGAAGTGCGGTGAGAAAGAGGAGGAGGTGAGGAAGGGTGAGGGGGAGAGTGAGGAAGAGAGAAATACATGCGGATGGCGGGGGGGGGGGGGGGGAGAATAGAAAAAGGGTGAGAGCGAGGTGGTGTGAGAAAGGGTGGGGGTGGGGGGGCCCGGTGGAAACTCCAGTGTTTTAAATGCCGGGGTGATTAACTTTAAGAATATAAATATACTTTCACCACTATATACATCAAATCAACTAGGCCAGGGGTCGGCAACCTGCAGCTCCCGAGTCGCATGCGGCTCTTTCCGCTCCTACTTGCGGCGCTCTGCAGGTTGCTGACCCCCTGCTGCTGCCTGTGAGGAGAGCAGGAGTGGCCTGGCAGCAGTAGCAACAGAGGCTGGGGGCGGGGTCAGCAGCAGAGGAGATGATTGGCCTGGCAGCGGAGGGTGGGGGCTGGGTTAGCAGCATAGGAGCTTTTTGGTAAGACCCGGAAGTCAGTGAGTATGTCAAGCTGAGAGAAGAGGAGAGAGGAAAGAGAGAAGAGAGAGAGACACACACACTGACTGGGGACAAAAAGAGAGACACAGACCTGGGGGGAGAGATATATTGGAAAAGGATGGAGGCATATAAGTAGTTCTGCAAATATATTCTAAGTTTTACTGCATAGTAATAGGAAGAGCTGCAGTAATGTTTCGGGGGCACAGCCCCATCTTGAGAAAAAGCTACCTGTGTGGGGGAGAGAGACACAGATTGGGGAGAGAGGGAGTGTGTCTGTACGGTAAGTGAGTGTGGATGGGGAGAAGGGGAAGAGAGATAGTGGAGAAGGTGAGGAGAGAGGATGGGGAGAGAGAAATCAGTGTGTGTGTGTGTGTGTGTGTGTGTGTGTATTTGGGGGTGCCGTGTAGGTGGTTTTTTTTGGGGGGGGGGTGGGGGGGGGGAGTGTGTGTATGTATGTATGTATGTCTAAATTACAATGTTTTGCACACAAAAACAATGAAAAAAACTAAATAGAGGACTTATTGTGAGATGCTTTTTATTTCCCCACATACTTTGTCGTATGTTAATGCTTATACAGTATATACCTACTAGCGTGTGTACAGTATATGTATGTGTTTGTGGGGGTGTAATATTCATGCATGTGTTGCGGCTCTCGGAATATTTTGGAGAAAGAATTTTTTTTTTATAAAATGCCTCCTCTTCCTTGAGAGTTGCAGACCCCTGCATGAGGGCAATGCTCAATCTACAGCATTACATATTAGTGTAAAAAAAAAAAAAAAACCTCTAATATGTCATTCTAATAATCGCTCTCCTCATAGGGCAAAATCTCTGTCCTTGTTTCACTTTGTAGTCAAACGATTTAGTTGTGTTACATGGCTGAGTGCTTGAAGCAATTGTAATATAGGTTAAGTGGGACTGCACATTCCTGATGCCATAGGGCCATTATTGCTGAAGTAGCAATAATGTGACAGTGACGCAAGGATTTCCACATCCCTCCGTTACTAAGAACATTCTAGCATTAAAAGGGTTCAACAGGTCCCTGTCATTATCAGATTGGTCCCATGTGGGATTAATCTATTAACCCATTAAAAATGTCACGGTCTTTAGGTCACTTCGTTAAATAACAATCCCAGCCCCCCAAAAAAGAAATGCACCTTTCACATGTATAACATTCACAATACTCGTTGTTTTCGCCAAAAAAGCCATCCCCGTAGTAACAAGAAATCTCTTCTCCTGGCTCAATATCCCTCAGAGCTTTCACGCACGCTGTATCACGGCCAGTCGATACAAACTGCAACAGGAAAATCAATGTTCAGTTACAGTTATCAATACAAAACTGGCAATTTTACAATGTGCAACTGAAGAATGAAAACTCAGTTCTCGCTCTTACCTTACAATTAGGTCTGCAATCTGGGGAAAGAAGACAGATCGAATAGTTTAATAAGTGCTCAAATCATTTGACATGTATCCCTTTGAGTGGCCCAGGACGTAACCACCACGTCATGAGGTCCGACATGCCAAGGGCCCCGTAACAAACTGCATACGTTTCCAGCTCATTTTCCACGGGAGATCGCGTGTTGCTCTCCCGTGGAACTCTGAACATGATCTAGCAGGCAGAGCAACCATCCCAGTCAGTAAATTAAAAAAAAAATATATATATATCTATATTTCACAAGAAGATATGGCTTTTAACCCCTCAACGTGGGAGGAGGTGGCTCAAATGCAATGTTCCAAATAAGACCAGTTTGTGTTATGGCAGCGGTGCGAAAACTTTTTGAGCTGCGCCCCCTTCCTTCCTATATATATATATATATACACACACACACACACGTAAAAATATATATACACACACACACACACACACACACACACACAAACTTTAAGCATTTAATTACATCACTGCCATTAGGTCACTTTGGCCAATAACTCCTAAAACATATTACGAACATTGAGTTCAGTATCATAAGACAGTGGTGCGCAAACTGGGGGCGGTTACAGAGGCCCCGCGCTCTTCCCCACGGCATTTAAATTAAATGCCAGGGGAGGCGTGAGGCCTCTGTAAATCACTTAACTGCTGCCAGCCAAGTCTTCGACGACGCGTCGCCATGGCAACGTGCGTCAAATGACGCGGTGGGGTTCACGTGACGTCACGATCCGCGACGTCATTTGACGCCGAGCCATTGGGAGAGGGGGTCGTGAACGCTGCGGCTCCCTGGAAGGGGGCGCAGCTCAAAAAGTTTGCGCACCGCTGCCATAACACATACTGGTCTTATGTGGAACTATGCATTTGAGCCACCTCCTCCCACGTTGAGGGGTTAAAAGCCATATCTTCTTGTGAAACACTTCCAACGTTCAAAATAATGAAAAGCACAAACATACATACATACATACATACGCAACATTCATATATTACAGACAAAACAAAGTACTTCAGCGCATGCGGCACAATCTTCTTAAATGGCAAAAATATTTATTCCATAAAAACATAGAACATGCGAAAGAACTGACGTCTCAAAACGCGTCAGGGGATGGTATTGCTAGGGTTTTTTCTTTAACATTCACCATGTTTTTCTTTGTGTTTATGAAAAAGGGCATTTAAAAAGCGTGTGTCCCATTTCTGAATGACGCTCTTTATTTTGCCTGAGCCCTGGCAGTGGGCCTCTTTGCAGCAAGCACGCATCTGGAGATTTTACCTGCTCAATAAAATTTAAATAGCGTTTTTATTCCTACAAATTGAGACCCAAACCGAAGTTAACAAGGCTGCCACATCACTTAGCTCCAGATAATAATAATAATAAAAATAGCATGTTCTTGTATAGCGCTGCTAGTTTTAAGTAGCGCTTTTCAGAGACATTTTGCAGGCACAGGTCCCTACCCCACAGAGCTTACAGTCTATGTTTTTGGTGCCTAAGGCTCAGGGAGATAAAGTGACCAAAAATACAGAGACCTCCACCATCATCACCAGTGTTTATAAGCTCAGTTTGAGAACTTCTGCATTAGAATTAAACACTTCAAAAAGTTATGAACGGTCAGTGGTGCAAAAATCTTCAACTCAAACACACAGAACTAACTTTCACGCTGGTTAGATCGGACTGGCTTACCGTGGTTGATGAAGGCGGCAGGGCCGAGCCACAGCTGAGCACAGTTCTTCCTCGTGGAATACATGACGCTGAAGTCGTTTTCCCCGTGATGAAGAAGCATGTTCTCTTCGATTTCAGAGAGCTCAGCGATGCAGCCCACGAGAAGCTCAATTTTGTCATTACGTTTCCTATTGCAGGAAAAACACAAACAAAATTTTAAACCTCTATCGCAATTAGTCTTCGGATACCTTACAGAAGATTTTGCATGTGTATTTTTGTAGAAGGAACCCTGATGGTCCGTTATTTTCCCTCAATCCTTTAGTGCCGAAAGGCACATGCAACAAAAGTATTACATGATTTCTTTAACCAGGACGAAGGCCTGCAAGTAATTTGTCCACCTGTCAACCTCTACTTCTTATTCCCACTTGAGCAATTCAAATAGACAGCACAGAGCTGGTTCCTATGCAGACTTTAGGGACTTTTCAGAGAAGCTATTTTATCCTGAGATTTTCTGATAAAGCTCCTTGAAGTCCAGTGACGTAGCAAAGTGGAAGGAGCTTAGCAGCCATTTTAGTATTGGGCTCTTTTTTTTTGAAGATTAAAACACCGTCAGTTTAAAAATCTGTGAGAAGCAGGGGGGAGAGAAACAGACCATATTGCCCTCTTGTACAGCATGAAGAAATCTTGATCAAATATTACACAGGCTGGGGAAACTGCACATTTAAAGACAAAATATAACTTAAAGGTGTTGTCCTACTGTTCTATCTTATTAAACATGGGGGTGGATTTGGAGGGTGAAGCAGTATGCAGGGCCAGCCATAGCGAGGCCCAAGGCGGCACACTGGCAGCTGGCCACCCCTGTCGAAGTAGGTAAGGGTACTTAACTGCAGACCCGGGCGATTCCTTGAAGTGCGGCCCTTCTCATGCAGCATTGCGGTGTCATGACGGCACGTCATCATGGCCACGCGTTGTCATTTGTCTTTGGGGCACCATGACAATGCGGTGCTGCACGTGGGGGCCCGCTCCTTGTAAGACCTCCCCCCCTCTCTCTCTCTCTCTCAACACGCAAACCTCTCTTACCTTGGGGTGAGAAGCAATCCTGTGCTGGTCCGGGGGCCCCATGCTCCCTCCTCCGGTCGGGCGGAGATTGGATCGTTGCGCCGACAGGACGAGGGAGCGCGAGGCCCCCCAAAGGCACGGGTCCAAAGCCGGCCCGTAGGATACATTTACCTGATCACTACTCCAGTAAGAACATATACATATTAGTGACCAGTACAAATTATTTAACTTTACAAAGTAGCAAATACCCAGCACACTGATAGTTACCAATCTTTTGTTGCAACTATTTTGGCTCCATTTTGCTCTGAAGAATATCGACAGCAAGGCAAAATTTCAAACCCGCTATCAGTTGCAAACATTTTCAAGTAGATAAACACCTGTGAGAAAAATAAATAAATAAAAACAGCGTTCAGAGCCTTCATTAAACATGGGTGATGGGAAAATGCGCTGCTGGCATGTCTGGCGGTGTAGGGGTTAATGATGCCCTCTACTAATAACTGCTGACCCCTAATGCTAGTCCTGATGTTCTTTGAAATAGTGCACCAATTGACAAGCACACACACACACACACACACACACACACACACACACACACACACACACACACACACACACACACACACACACACACACACACACACACACACACACACACACACACACACCACCATGTTAGGCCGCGCGTATAGTGCCCGTGATGGGTGACGTCCCCAGTTGCCGTTGCCGCAGGCGTACTGGCATTTGATTGGTTCAGGGGCTGTCACATGAGGCGACAGCCCTTGAAAAATCAATTATTGCCAGCTACCAAAATTCGTGACGTCACGTCACATTGTCGCCGTCGCGCTTACTATAAGCGCACGCGGCGGCAATGCATTTGTTTTTGGGCGCCGTCGCCCGTCACCGGCACTATACGCACGGCATTATGCATAGACACAAAGCACACACATTATCTCATTATTATAACACCCATGTTCACGAATATTCAGTCTGATAATGTACACAAAGATGACCAAACGATTACGAATACAGGAAATAATGCTCACATGGTATAAATAAAACACTAGAATAGACAAAGTGATATATAATGAAAGAAAAAAATCTGCACCGGGCGCTTCTAAAATAGTATGAATTGTGCAAAGTGAACTATTTAATATATGTGAACTATTTAATATAAGTCAAAACCACAAATATGGTGACAATAAATATAATAATGAAAAAATATTCCATTTGTGTAAAACCCTTCACCTTAAAATATAAAAGTGATAATGGTGAAAAGAAATGTAAAATATAATAGCTGCTCAACACCCTTAGAGGGGACTGCTCCATGTCCCAGTGGTAGTAGTATTATTCTTCCAGGTAGGGGGGAGCACTTCATAAACCGTGTAATATAGAAGGAGAAAAAAGAACCAGAATAGTATAGCCAGCATAATGTGACATTCTCAATCAAATTCGTATTGGTCTCGCTCACAATATTCCACCCATATCATATGGCATGTCAGAGATTCATCTCTCCCTGGTAGGAGCCGTTTAAGTGTGTTCTTCGGTTGGAGTCCTTAGTGTCCTCTAATAGGTATTCTCATAAATTAGTAACCCAGATAGAAAGAAGAGATATATCGCAATGGTGTAATACTGTATAAATAATGTGCTGCACAAGTAGTAGGTAGAACAATTACACTCACATTTCAGTGGTAAAAACCAAACATGGGAGAGGACCGCTGAGGTGCTCGTCTCGCCGGACTCGCGCCAAATTACTGTAACCCGCACACGTCACTTCCTGTGACGTTCAACTGTGGCCGGAAGTGGCTTCCCTGCTGTCCTCGGCTCTGCGATGCCAGTCTTTTCAGGCTCTGGTCCTCCCAGGATCATAGATTCCTGACGAAGCATCAGCGAAACGCGTTGAAACTATGATCTTGGGAGGACCGGAGTTTCAAAGGACTGACATCGCAGAGCCGAGGAAAGCAGGGAAGCCACTTCCGGCCACAGTTGAACGTCACAGAAAGTGACGTGTGCGGGTTACAGTGATTTGGCGCGAGTCCGGCGAGACGAGCACCTCAGCGGTCATCTCCCATGTTTGTTTTTTACCACTGAAATGTGAGTGTAATTGTTCTACCTACTACTTGTGCAATACATTATTTATACAGTATTACACCATTGCGATATATCTCTTCTTTCTATCTGGGTTACGAATTGACGAGAATACCTATTAGAGGACACTAAGGACTACAACCGAAGAACACACTTAAACGGCTCCTATCAGGGAGAGATTCATCTCTGACATGCCATATGATATGGGAGGAATATTGTGAGTGAGACCAATACGAATTTGATTGAGAGCATTACATTCTCTTTGCTGGCTATACTAAACTGATATATGCACATACAAATGACACAGATGCAGTTGAAAAAAAAAAAAAACCCATACTGATGTACACAGATATTCACACATACAAAGATTCAGTGTCCAACATGCTTATGTACACACACACACCATTTTTTTTCTTTGCCTCTCTATATGTACAATAAAAGTAGATTCTAAATGCACCTACATGTTCCTTGAACAACTTTTCCTGCATTTTGTTCTTGTTAAGAAAATAGTGTCGTGCCCAGTCGCCTGCTGTCAGACTTTTAAAGGTTTTTTCGAAGTGTTCGTTTTTCTTGAAACGCTCTATCACCTCCTTGAGCTCCTCTTGTCTCCCTTTTATTGGCCGAAATCTAAAAAGAACCAAAAATTATAGTGTCTGTTTTACTGCAGAACGCCTTTGTGCTCCAACTCGCAGCGAGAGAAAAAGCATTATGCCATAGGACACCTTCCAGGGCGTGAAGGAGTCTTATGGGATAGCACTGCTTCGTAAATATGGTATAAACGTTATCAGACTAAAGTCGTAGTAACTTCATTTCATGTAGCTCTTTTCTCCCTCTGGCATGGAGAGCGCTTAATATAACGCAAAGTACACAGCGCTTTACACAGATTGTAAGCTCTACGGTGCAGGGTCTATGCCTGTAGAATTAGCTTTGCTGCCTGAGACACGAGGAGATACAGGGACTTTGCCCACGGTTACAAAGAGCTGACATCGACATTTTAACCATGCCTCCCTTCTTCAACCGTCAGTATTCTTGTTTGCAGACTTCTGTTTAAAGCAGCAGTCTATGCACTTTTTTGTTTTTCTTTTCTTACAAAATTGGAAGCAGGGTGTCATTCAGACCAAAACCATTTTATATTCAGCTACAGGGACCTCCTAGTTCAGGGGTAGCCAACTCCACTACTCAAGGGCCACCATCAGGTTACCTGTGCTGAAGCAGGGATATCCCCAATACCTGGCCTGTTGGTGGTCCTTAAGGACTGGAGTTGGCAACCAGTGCCATAGTTACAGACATAATTACCACTGTACCCATCTGTGCTTCAGACCTGGGAAGCAATATGTCCACCAATTCTAGCAGGACTTGCAACCAATAAGAAGCTGTAACATCTTTGGTTGCGGCTTCCTACTGGTCGACAGTGGTGGCCATGTTGGACCCTCCAGGTAATGCACTAGCGCAGAAAACGGCAATTTTCTCAGGAACCTCAAGTTAAAATAAAAACTACACGGCTCATAAAACGACAAAACACACAAAAAAAAAAAAAAAAAACACAATGGTTCCAATTATGTGTGTGTGTGTAAAAAAAAAAAAGTTAACATGCTGCAATGCTAAACAATACAAAGTATGACTGCACGCTTTCAAACAGCTGTGACAGCGTTGGCTGGCATGCATATGGTTACATGAAAGGTTTCATGCTTTGAGCCCATCAGAGGCTGGGGTATCCAGTGCCATCTTTGGGATTGACTGCCCATAACGTTGTTAGGAGCATAATTATCAAGTGACGTTGCAGGTTAGCACAGCCGACCCCCATGTTAACTCCCTCTGACTTGAGAGTTTACGCCAGAACGGGCGCACTTAGCCATATTGACATTGGATGAATCTGCCATGTAAGGCATAAGGGCAGAAATGATTGTAGACCGGAGGAAGCCCTTGTGTGCGAGTCGAAACGTCGACTATATTACCGCGAGGAATAATTTATTTTGTTTGGGTGTTCTGCTGCCTTTGAACTGTTGCTCTTTATTAGGGAAGAATACAAATTTTAAAAGGTAACTTGCACTTTTATTTTACGGTTCACCTGTTTTTTCCTCCATCTCTTTACTTTTACGAATTACCAAAGAAGGCTCAATTCTCTTGGTTTACAAAAAAAATAAAAAATATTGAATAAAAAAATTAACATTTAGTTTAGGTTTAGGCATTATTAAATTTCTTTAAAAATGCATACATTTGTTTATTTTAGCTTCTTTGGAAATTAACATATTTTCTTTCATCTGGAATATGGACGTGGAATGTTAATTATTTACTCAACCGCCAGCCCAGCATGCCTCTATTAAAGCCAAAACAAATAAAAGTGGGAGCAGAGAGAGGGGAGCTTTGCGTGTGCAAACTCCTGTTCAGCACAGTGACATCACAAAAAAATAAATAAATAAAGGGAGTAGCCTGAGGAAATTACATTCCTTCCACACATTCAGCTTCCCGTGTTTACAAATTAACATTAAAGTGATTTAAACACATTCTGTGCAGCAAATAAAACGTGACATTCACCCAGATTTAACCGCTTAAATCTGCTCTTAGGACCAAAGTGTACTAATTACAGTAACAGCTAAAATCACTTGTGCAGCAGGTAGGTGGGGAGCTCCTTAGCTAAAAAATGGGGTCCAAGAATAAACTTGCTGGGAAAAACAAAATGTATTGAAGGACAAAGCACTGCATGGCAGCCGAGATGTGACGAGCTACTCTTTGGTCCGGGCCATGGTGCCTTCGCCCGCGCGGAGGCAGTGAAGTCACCCGCGTGAAGCGGGTGCCTTCCCTGTCCATGTTGGACGGGCCTTGGTAGGCGTTTCTAGGGGCATCACGGAGCTGGTTCGCCCTCATTGGGCGGACCTCACGTGACCTGCGTGTCGCGCGCCCCCTCCTGCCTCCGCCCGCGTGGTCTATGGGTGCAATCAATGCCTTAAGGCAATCTAATTGCCTCTGCGCTGTCTCCCACACCATGGACTCAGCCTAATGCGTTTCACGCACAAGGCGCTTTATGAGATTCAGGGGACTCTCACTCTCATCTGTAGTGCATGATTCTGTGGATCTTTGTCGCAATGCTTCAGAAATGTGGTTTGAAGTAATGCGATATGGAAATGTGCCCATGGCACTGCTTCCATGGCCTAGGTGAAGAGACCCAGCACAATTAAAAACCGTCCTACTGAAGTAGGATGGCTCCGATGCAGTTTCTTTGCTGCTCTGGAAATCTTGAGGGTTTTTTCTTGAGACGAGGGGGAGAGGCTCAGCCCTTGACTGCACTCGCTTCCAATAGTGTAGAAATGATGGTCAGACTACCTCCAAAATTGATTAGTTGATTGGTTGCACTTTAATGAACAGACTATAGCTGTGTGTTGTCCCAGTTATAGAAAATCTTGATATGACTTGTCTGTTAATAAGTGCAAAATAGCAAAAAAGGAGGAAAATAAAATACATTTTAATGCTACCAAAATAAAATAAGTCGTGCTAACGAAATGGACATACGATTACATACGGTAAGAGAGAAAAGTGTATGGAACCCTAGGTATAGAGAACACAAACGTTTCAAAGATATATTGGCTAGGATACTTAACTAATATTGCTAAAAAAAAATAGGAACAGTAAGCGAGTGATAATCACACTCAGTTGCACAGCTGATGATGGTACTTATCTTAAACAGTATTGGTGGTAACGTTAACGTAATAGATGTTGGTTCATTTCAGTTATCAGATACTTTAATGATGTATTGTCAGATCCTTGATAAGTCTAGGGGATCTAAAATTCTCCATGCTCAGATCTCCTAGTCACCAGAAGCAATCAGAGATAAGTCTGGAATATTTGCCGGAAAGTGTCAGATTGTGAACAAGTCTGGCTATAATAGATCGGACTTAAGTAGCGATCCGGAGAATATAGTAGATAGATAGAGATTGCTTATATAAAAGATCAAGTTTAAAAGCTGCAGTTCAAGCAATATCCTGCATGTGTGGTTTTTTTACATAAATCTGTTCTGTAGTAAGAAAAAATACTTTTAGCATTTTCTGTTTTAAAAAAACAACAACTTTGAAAGACCAATTTTCCTGTATTCTATTTTAACAAGCATGTTTGTTCCTATAGCAACCATTTACATTCCCCAGATCTAAAGATGTCGCCAAACTTTGCCGATCAATAGACGGAGAACGAATTGACCGGCAGCTATGCAGTTCTTTAGGTAATTAGAGATTGCCCACATGAAACTATTGAAGTAAAAAGAAATAAATAAAATAAAAAACGGAAGCTTGAACTGCAGCTTTAAGTATAAAATAAAGTACTCAATTGGATAGTGTGGCTGAATAGCCCAGTATAAAAGTAGATTGTATAAGCTAACTTATACAATTATTACTTATCATGGATGATAAGAGCGATAAATGTAATTACTAGCCATATGGGTTTAACACATAGCCGGGGTAGGAGAGTGGTGGAGTAAAGAGATGCCCTGCAGCTATAGCCAAGTCTTGGAATCGCAAAGATAGCAGGCTGAATTGCCAAGAGGATAATAAGCTCAGTCACTGCACCGTGCAGGCTGCAGACCTGCTACACGGCTACAGCTTCACTCTCTTGATCCGACACTGAAACCGCAATGATATCAGCGCTAGCGCATCAGAACCGACGGCCGTATCACGTGTCATTGCTTTGTCAAGGTAACGTCCACCTGGTGTTCCTGCCGGGGGAGTATAAGTAGCGTCCCGTTACTATGGGAACACAGGTCATGTGATCGTACTGGCCAATGAAATTTGACTACTATTAAAAGATTTTATTAAAGTTCCTATCAGCTACTGGAGGTAAATAGGAGCATCTGAATAGAGTTGCTTGTTAAAAGATTAAGTGATACAGATTAGATACAAGTCACAATGGCATACAGAATTATGATCACTAAAATGTCACCCCAAAATAGATATTAACCCAAAATAAAGAAGGGGGATGGTAACAGGGGCAGAAAGTATTTAACCCTATCCACAGGACAATGCAAAATGATGGTTGGTCTGGTGATTTAAACAAAAACTGCATTTTTAATCCAGCTGGAAGCGCATATCACAAAAATGGTGCTTGTGGATTGCCTCGTCTTTAGTCAGAGGAGCTTTTTAAATGCTTTGGCAAAGGCGGTCCTACCATGCACAAAGGAGGGGCATAAACACCATCGTGTGTACGGTCATGGGGAACGATAGAGATATTTTACATACACACAGGATTGGAACCAGACCTAAACAAGGCTATTTTCAGCTCCGGTGACACCCGTTTTCAAGGTACTTACAGGTGAAAGTTACCAGTATTACTTCCTGGTTTTTAAGGGGGATTTAACCAGCTGTCCAATAGGAAGCCACAACCGATGAGGTCGAAGCTTCCTATTGGCCCAGAATTTGTCAGCCATTTCGTTTCCCCTGGAGGAAGATTTAAACCCAGTGACTTCACAGGTTAGCAGCCAGGAAAACACGAGTTCTCAGGAGCTGAAAATAACGTGGTTCCCACCCACACAACTTGAAAAATAAATTACGGGATTTTTTTTTTCTTTTTTGAAAGGAAATCAATTACAACATGTTGCACACATATTAGCAATGTAAGATAGTGCACCTTTAAAACAGTGTCGCTTGACAAAGTGTCCGACATTCCGCGGCCTGTCCTCGTATTAACGTAGAATTACCTGGTGTTCATTTTGTGTGTCTGAAATCCCAAGTAAGGGTCCAGCACCAAACTGGTTGCTAGGTCATCGTTTTCACACAGCTCCTTGGCAGACATGCCAGACGAAGGTACATAGCGACTCTGGGCTTCAAATATAGGGGAAGTGCTAACAGCTCCGCTACCTGTCAATACAGTTTGGAGATTCAAAATCTTATTTGTTTTAAATGCCAAGTAATCACTTTTTTTAAAACGTCATTCATCTCGTTAAAAAGGTTTGAAGGTTAAAACCAAGACATAAATCAGACAAGTTTAGTTACAGCAAGGAAACATAATAAAACGGACGTGTCTGCAGCTTAGCCACTGCTTCATAAGCGACAATGAGGTGAATGGTGTAGGAACATGTAGATACACTTCAGTGTATCTTTGCAAAATCATTTTTGAAAGTCAGAATACCTCTTACTTTAATTTACAGTGGCATTCTGACAACCAAATCCCCTCCCCCCTTTCAATCTTTTATGCTCCACCCCAATGATAAAAAAAGAGCATCAACATGAATAAATCTAATTAATTTTTTTTTATATATTTATATATATGTATACATATATACACACACACACACACACACACACACACACACACACACACACACACACACACACACACAGTAAAAGCCAACAACAAATGTAAGTTACAATATTTGCAAACACTCCCATGATAAAAAAGTGGGACTGACCATATAAAGACCAAGAAGTGCACCGCCATGAGGAGACAAACTTACATCTACTAGATCTACGGTCCGGTACATTTTTGCTGGCTCTCAAGTTCTCTCTTCCACTCGTCTGCAGTTGGTTCTGTAAATGCTCGGAGGACAACCTGCTCCCATGCCTCCTGCCATTCAAGACCATGTTCTTGGATTCGCCCAACCACTTCATGCCAACATACAAACTGGACCAGTTGCATTTAGTCACCCCTGAATAGGCCCTGAGAAATGGGTCAAGAAGTATGGCTGCACCTGCAGGGGAAAAAACACAGGGATCAAAGTTTGTAAAATATATCTTCTTGACTCTATAAATATGAAATTGCAACCAATATCCAAGTCTAATCATAAAGCACAGAAATGTACACCTTCAGGCAGCAATTCCCAAATTGTATGTACATTTTTAGGCATCGGTTTTACCCTCTAGAATCTAGATTGTAAGCTCTCGCGAGCAGGGTCCTCATTACCTTCTGTATCTGTGCTTGGTTGTCCTTATTTGTATGTCACTCTGTTTATGCAATTGATGTCTCCCCCCTCTCCATTGCAGAATATGCTGGCGCTTTACAAATAAACAATGATAATAATACATAGCTCCCAAAATAAAAATAAAACATTTGAGAAATAATCAATGTACTTCGCTTCCTCTAAACTAATTTTACCAACAGTGTGTGAGGGGGGGGGGGAATCAGAAGAGTAACAGAAAGGGGGGAGGGAGAAGAAATCAGACTAACGGGACAGACATACAGGAAAGGAGGGCATAGAATAACAAATAGGCAGAGATGGAGGGGCAAGAGTGTGGAAAAAAACAAACAAAAAAACCCCAGTTTTCCAGCATCAATTGCAACTAATATATCCAACTATGTGAAACCCTAAGTTTATAGCATGTGATCTTTTCTTTTGTGGGGTGGGGGTTAAGGACTCAAATATTGGTCATCTTGGAAGCCAAATACCAAAGAAACAGGAGTGGGGGCCCAAAGAGACTGGGTAACCCTGCTTCAACCCCTTAACTGGCAGAGGACAATCTTTGCAGTGTAATATGTTGCCAGATCAAGTGGCAGTAAAACAAGTCAACAAATCAAAATACCCCTTAAAAACACAATTTTACATAAAGTGTAGATGCCACACACCACAAGAGCAATGAAAGTGTTCAACCGCCTTCAGTACAAGAAGGCCCATCCTAGCCCCCGCGGCTCTTATTCACACTATGCAGCCATGACTTGGCCCTAATGGTCTTGGCTCTACCAAGCCTGTTATTTTGCGATTTAATCTTCTATACGGACTATGTAATAAGTAACTTATTTCACTCTCCACCCTTTTAGAGCCAAACACAGTCACCATGCCAAGTCATCCATATATAATAAGGACATAAATTCCATGAAAAGGTTCTTCTATGACATCAATGCTACATAGCAAAAGGCTCAAAAGAACTGCTAGACACAGACTAGCCAGTCAGATTCTGTACTTAGCCAGGTTCAGTTAATCAAACTAATTTGGATTCCTTAAATGTAATCCCCCTAAAATAATTGTTTCATTCATTCATTTCTTTGCTTGATCAGGTCTGTTTAGTGAGATAGTTAGATTTCTTTTTCCCCCAAAAGGTAGGCGCACTCACATCACAAGCTGGAAATTGCCTCGGGTGCACAGTTACACCCCATAGGGGTAATCACTGCAAGCCGAATCCTGTCAAGGAAAAAACGGCACTCCTCCGGTCTTTTCCATATATAAAAAAAAATTGCTTTGTGAACAGATCAACGTTTTGGACAAAACGCAGACCTTTGTGAAGAGGACAAAAGGTCCGTGTTTGTACCAAAACGTCCTCAATAAAGCCACTTTTTCTTTTACATCGAAAAGACCTGTGGAGTGAAAGTTTTTCCTTGACAGAATATATAGCGCCATCCATGTACACAGCACTTTACTGCAGAAATACAAGCAACATAATAGGAATAAGCACTTCAACATAAAAAGTAGACATTAGGAAAAGGAGTCACTGCCCCGAAGAGCTTACAATCAAAGTGTTATCTTGTCATTATTTTTCTTCCCAACTAGCTCTTAAAATCAATTATAATCAATGATGTGCTATCCCTAGATGAGCAATCTGCCTGCATACACAACAGTTTACAGTCTTGTCAAAGAGAGATTAGTAAGTACTGTATAGTAAAAAACTCCCAAAGCATTTGGTTACTATGGAGATGTTTAAACACACAAGACAGGTCTATAGATCTATAAATGATTTGATTAAAAATGCTGCCTTTCACAGACTACATACCAGGTCAGCTCTCTTTATGGCCAGTGAACTAAAGCAGTGGTGCGTAAACTGGGGAGGGGGCACAAAACGTTCTACTGGGGGGTGCCAAACCGAGCCCTGTGCTTACAGAGCCTTCACACTCTTCCCCACAATATTTAAATTGACTGCCGGAGGAGAGTGTGGAGCCTCTATAACTGCATCTTACCTTCTATCCGGCTTCTCCTCCCGCATCTTCTGATAGAGACGATGCGTCACTACGACAACGCAGTGTCAAATGGCGACGCGTTGCCGTGACACGCAACACGACCCCCCCCCAAAGGATGCTGGAGAGCAGGTAAGAAGGCAGGGGGCGCCACAAAAAAAGTTTGAGCACCCCTGAGCTAAAGTACGGATGTATTTGTTTGAACATCCTGGGATTCTGGTGTCACTGATGCATTCATTATTGGGTTGTTTACGTTTCCCGAGGCCTCTAAGAAACTTGATTTGTAATTAATTTCCAAAGGGGAAAAAAAAGCATACAAATGTTAGCTTATTAGTATTGTTAAAAAATTACTTTTAGGAAGACCGTTACATTTATTTATCTTACGCTGGCTACATTTGATTGCACCTTTATGGGTGATTAAAGCTTTCTAAGGCAGTCAATTACATCAAGTTTTTGCTCACTGTGTGTAGCAGTCAAATTACAGTACATCAGTCAACAACACTGTTCTTAATACACTGTTCATTCTTATGCAGCAATTTCATAACATTTTATTGATAGAGTTGTGTCAATTTCATTAATTGAACATTGAATATCTGCGCTAACTAAATGTATCAAAAAAAATACATAAATACAAATGCTTTATTATTTTTTTTGCTAAGAAATTCAGAATTGGGGATATTTTCTTTGACTACAAATACATGAAAATATTAGACTGCCATTTCTTGCATTCTGCTGCCACCTTGTGGCCATTTGTGTAAAAGGCTATACTGGAGTATCAATAAAGTGAAAGCTCTCAGGCAGTGAACACCTCTTTTTACATTCACTGCCAGAAGAAGTCATCAATACTTTGCAGAGCAATGCCTTGCTGGATCCACTAGCAGCATTTAAAATACACAAACACACAAACACACACAGACACAGGTTAACTCTGGCACGTTATTCCACAGCAACACTATTAAAAACAATGGTTACAGAGATAACGCGTTAATTATTTTACGTGTTTTATTTATTTTAACGGGCGTAATAACGCCTGCTAAATCTGTGTATATGTATATCGTCCAGTGAAACATTTCTGCAGGGAATGTCTTAATGCAGTTGTGGGAGATCTGACAATGCGTACATCAGGGACTGGATATTTAAACTCTCTACCTTAATGGGAAGTCAGAAAACAGTATCCAGAGAGACATTTTACAAGGTAAGAGATGCAGCAGAAAATAAATAAAAGGCAATTTGTACATTGTAGTAACTAGGCAGAACTGCGCCCTTACACTTTACGCCTGCTTAACTGAACACTTTCAGACATCTTTATGATATACTTCCAACGTCTACCACTAGGAAGCTAAACATGCACCATATCCGGCCGTGATGCATAGAAACCCTCACCTTGCGCCCAGCCAATCACACAGCACCATTACACAGTCCATTTAAATGTCCTTAAACACATACAGATGTTCCGAGTTGCATACCTGCTTTACTGAGGTCTATCAACCAAAATGCCGGCTGACAAACACAGCAGAATAATACATTGCTACATTTATTATGCCAAAACTCAGAGACTGCACACCAAAGTGAACAAACATGTTTGTCCCACATTTTACAGCAACATCACTTAGTGGCCCTATGTATTTTTTTTTTTCTTAAAAGGGTATTAAAATAATTGTGCTATATTAAAAAAAGGTACTGACACGGTTATTTGTTGTATAAAAATAGGAACAGGCAAAAAAAATGGGTGCTGGTTAGATCATAGCTCACATATTTAAATGCTGGGATTGGCAATCTCAACCCAGAAATGTAATATTTGGCATGTTGCAATGCATTTATGGCCCATCTGGTCATGAACGGGTTAACAGGGCCCTGCCTAAACCTAGGAAAGCTACTTTGTAAACCAGGAATTGATGCCTAGATTAAAAAAAAAAAAAAGGAAGGGCAACATGGGAACAGTTTAACCCCTTTGCTTCCAGATGGGGGATGGAATTTTTTTTGTCAACCAAGTGATTTTTTTTTTTTTAACCTTATCCCACTCTGTCCTTATTAAGCAGCCAATACAGGGAGGGGGAAAGAGGGGGCTTTGCGTGTGCGAACTCCTATTTAACACACAGCTACGTCAGACAAAAGGGAGCAGCCAGAGGAAACCCAAAACCCTCCCACGTCTCACCGTCTTTACAAACTTTTACACAAAGGATTTCAAAATATTTGTGTCAGAATTTTGATCCGAAAGGCGTCAAATCAAACAGATGTGACCTCCCCCCCTTAAAGCATGTCACTGACATTAGTACACTTGGGTCCGAGGAGGGACTGACTCTAAATCTAGCAGGGTTGAACTTGAACTCTAGCGGTCTAAACTCAGGATGGAAGATCCTATTTAAAAACTATTACCAACTAAACAAAGGAATGGGGGATCCGATATACGGTTTGAACATGGGAAAGGACATTTAAATCTTAGACTGTGGATTTGAAAGAGGAACGGAAAATCTGAATGTGTAAATCAGGTGTGTGAAACAAATGAAGGGGGGGGGGGGAGGTATTATTATATTAGATATTCCGAAGGGAATTCAATAACTTCAGCAGATATAGAATAAGGTCCCAAGTAGGACAGGAGATGTGATAAAACGGGAGGCAAGGGGCATTTAAATCTAGGAAGTGAGATCTGGTGAGGGCAGTGTAAATATTAGGATGGGACAAGTTGTCTAAAGTCTAAACCATGGGTCCGAGATCTGATAAGGACAGTCTAATTACTCAAGAATGTTGACACTAAACCAAGTCTGTCTAATATCTTATCCTGAAATTAATGGCACATTAGCAATGCGTGAGCTGATAAAATGACAGTGTAAATATTAGGATAAGACCAATTCAGGAAAACACCGTAAAGAACAGATGGGACACTTATATAGGGGTATATTAAAGTCTGTAGTGGGACATGTGAACCAAGGAGATCCTACATCATATTTTAGCTTGTAGATCTAAATCAGGGATAGGGGATATGATAAGGGCAACAACAAAAAGAGACAATTACATCCATCATAGCAGTTCAGAACTAGAGCTGGGTAACTCAGGCATGGGAAATCTCAAAGCAAGGAATCCTAAATAAGGGAATAGGTCGTTAAACCCTGGCCAATATGGACGGTGTAAATAAAAGGATGGGACATGTAAATCCATGGTAGTAGATCTGAATGAGGGACAGTAAATACGGTATTTCAATCTAGGACATCCCTGCATAAGGGGACAATTGCACCCTGTACAGGAGATCTGATAAAAGACAAATGTATATAAAGACATGGGGCATTTAACTCCACACACACACACAATGTCAGGGATGGGACATTTAAATGCAGGGCATCCGTATACCTCAGAGGTAACAACACACTGTATAGGAGATCTGATATATACAGTTAAATCCCTATGTAAAAAAGGGACGATTACACCTTACAGCAGTTCTGATATAGGGACATTTAAAATCAGACATGGGACATTTAAATACAGTTCATCCCCTATGTAAATGGGGCAATTAGATCTGATATAAGAACATTTAAACCCAGGATGGCAGCTCTCCTGTATACAGCAGGGATCAGCTACCCCAGCCCTCCACCACATGTAGCAAACCTTTGTCCACCCCCAGGATATAGGATCAGGCCCCGATCCCATGATGAAGCAGGACGGGGGGGGGATCATGCGAGGGATGAGGGAGCCAGGACAGGCCACATCAGGGGGGGGGGGGGGGGAATACACACAACAACAACAAAAACCTGGCAAAATACAAATAAATTCAGAAATTAACTCTGTACCCCCCACAACCCACAAAAAAAAACTATCCCCACCTCCTCGTTTTCTACGTTTGTAAATAAAAAATAAAATCACCATTAAAAAATAAAGACGGGGAAAAAAAAAATATATATAAAGACAAATATAATGGGGGAGAAAAAAAGTACCTGGGGTTAAGTTTGATGGTAGATTTGTTTGGGGGTTTGTTTTTTTTCCCCCCGCCGGGGTCGCTTCTCCCTCCAGACGTGTCCGGCAACCGAAAAAATAATAACCACCTCCCTTTTAATTAATTTACATTTAAAAAAAAGTGTTTTTTTTTTTTTTCGTTCAACCCGATATAAAAATAAGAAAGCGGGATAGGGGATTTATTCGGTATAAAAATGAAAAGAAGAGGGGGGTGGGAAGGGCATTAAAAAATATATAGAAATCGGTTGGGAGAATGTGCGGGTTTTATATATATATTTATATATATAAACATTAACATTCAAGATGGCGGCGGGGCCGCAGCACCGGGCAGGCGGGAAGTAGTCCCTGCTTGGGGTGTCCTTCCGCCGGTGACGCAGCTGCCCCCGTCATGTTGGTAGACGGGGATTTCGAGGGAGGTGGGGCTGGAGAGGAGTAGGGTGATGATGGGCAGTGTTACCGGTGTGTGTGTGGCCGGCTCCCGGGGTGTGGCGCGGCTCGGGACTCGGGGCCGGGCGATGGTTGCTTCCGCCGGCCTCGGTACGCGGTGGGGATGAGGCGGCGCGTTGTGAGGAGGGACGAAGAGCGCGGAGGGATACGGGATGTAGGGCCGGCAGCGGCGGAGGAAGCGAAGAAATGAGGCTCCCACCCACAGTGTGATACACAACAACATGACAACTCGTGCAACACGCCTCCACAGTGTGATACACAACACGCCTCCAGTGTAATACACTAAATCAGGCAACTCACCCATGTGTGGTACACAACAACATGACAACTATACAGTACAAGCACATTGTGATACATAACACGCCTCCACAGTGTCAGTCATAAAAAAAACAACACACCCAGTGTGGTACACAACATGACAGCTATGCAACACAACCACAGTGTGATACACAATACACCTCCATAGATGATACCCAACAGCTTGACAACTATACAACACGCCTTCAGTGTGATACACAAGATCATGACAACACACCTCCACAGTGTGATACACAGCAAGACAACTATACAACACGCCTCCACAGTGATACACATCACCATGACAACAATACAACACACCTCCACAGTGTGATAAACACTGTGACAATATGCCTCCGCAGTGTAATACTAACAGCGATACACCACCACAGTGTGATACACAACATGACAACTCTTTGCTATACAGTAACTGAAACTTGGCTCACTCAATCTGACTGCTCTGGAAGCTGCCCACTCTTATGGTGGCCTTTCTTTCTCCCACACTCGTGCCCTGATGGCAGGGGTGGAGGCATGGGGCTTCTGCTCTCCTGTATCTGCCGCTACCGTACCCTTCTTATTCCTCCCTCTCTTGCTTTTCCCTCCTTTGAGGCTCACACTATCCAGATCTCCTCTCCCTGTCCATATGGCGGTCATCTATCACCCAGCTACCCCTACCCAGCCCCCTTCTGCCTTTCTCACTTTGAATCCTGGCTCTCTTTCTTTCTCTCCTCAGACTCTTGAGGACTTCAACTGCCATATTGATGACCCCTCTCTCCCTTGGCTTCCCGCTTTCTATCTCTAACCTCTTCCTTTGGCCTTCAACAGTGGACTGCAGCTAGCACCCACAAATATGGCCACTACCTAGACCTGGTTTTCACAAAAAAACTTTTCTCTCTGATTTCTCCATTTCCCCCTTTCCTCTCTCTGACCATCACCTCATCTCATTCTCTCTCACTCGCTTCTCCCCTTCTCCATCTCCACCTCGTTTCTACAGAGACCTGCTCTCTATTAACCTACCAGCTTTTGATTCCACTTTACGCTCCTCTCTCCTGTCTCAGCTCTGCAACAGACCCTGACAACCTGGTCAGGAACTACAACTCTGCCCTATCCTCCTCTCTTGATCTACATGCCCCGCTTTCTCTCTGCCGTTCTCGCCCTTTGAACCCCAGACCCAGGCTAAATTCCCACACGTGCATGCTGTGTTCCTGTTCTCGTTCATCTGAACGCCTCTGGAGGAAATCTCACACTCTCGCAGACTTCTTTCACTACAAACTTATGCTATCCCGTTTGAACTCTGCCCTCAGGCTAAACAAACCTACTTTTCCTCACTAATCAACGCACACAAGTCTAACCCACGCCAACTCTTCTCTGTCTTTGATTCCCTACTCAGACCACCCTCTGCTGCCTGTTCTTCATCCAGCTCACCTCAGGACTATTTCAAGGAAAAGGTAGAATCCATACGTCAGGCCATCCCTTCTGTATCCTCCTCCCATCCTACACCTCTTCCTAACTCTCCTCCTGCCTTCCTTGACTCTTTATCCGCTATCACAGGAGGAGGATGTGCCGTTGCTGCTCTCCTCCCTCTACCACATGACCTCTTGATCCCATTCCCTCCCATCTCCTAAAACCTCTTGCTCCTACTATAATCCCTACGCTCACACACATTTTTAACTCCTCCCTCTACTCTGGTACCTTCCCCTCTTCCTTCAAACATGCAACAGTTATACCATTACTCAAAAATAGCAAGCTTGACCCTACCTGTCTTTATAACTATCGACCTGTCTCCCTCCTACTATTTGTCTCTAAACTCCTTGAACGTCTTGTATTATCTTGCTTGATCCATTTTCTCAACACCTATTCTCTCCTAGACCCTCTACAATCTGGCTTCCGCACTGCTCACTCCACTGAAACAGCCCTCACTAAAATAACTAATGACCTCCATGCTGCCAAAGACAGAGGTCATCACTCTTCTCATATTACTCGATCTCTCTGCTGCATTTGATACTGTGGACCACCCTCTTCTTCACATTCTACATACTCTTGGCATTCTTAACAAAGCTCTTTCCTGGATCTCCTCTTACCTCTCCCATCGTATTTTCAGTTTCTCTTTTGCAAACACCTCCTCCTCTATCGATTTCTCTGTGGGTGTACCACAGGGCTCTGTCCTGGGACCCCTTCTCTTTTCTCTTTATACACTCTCTAGGTGACCTAATCACATCTCTTGGGTTTAAATATCACCTCTATGCTGACGACACACAAATTTACTTTTCTACCCCTGACCTTACACCTACTGTACAGACTAAAGTTTCTGAATGTCTGGCGGCTTTATCATCCTGGGTGGCCCTCCGCCGACTTAAACTAAACATGGAAAAAACAGAGCTCCTCATACTTTCTCCCAAACACCTGGTCCTATTTCCACCTTCCACATTACTGTTGAAAGTACTATCATTTACCCAGTAGCCCAAGCACGCTGCTTAGGGGTCACACTCGACTCCTCTCTCACATTCTCTTCTCACATTGAGAACGTTTCTAAAACCTGTCACTTATTCCTCCGCAATGTTACAAAGATACACCCTTTCCTCTGTTGCTCGACTGCTAAAACTTTGACTCAGGCCCTCATTTTCTCCCATCTCGATTACTGTAACATCCTGCTGTCCGGCCTTCCTGCCTCTCACCTGTCTCCCCTACAATCTATCCTTAGTGCTGCCGCCAGAATCACTCTACTCTTTCCTAAATCTGTCTCAGCGTCTCCCCTGCTGAAATCCCTCTCCTGGCTTCCTATCAAATCCCGTATCACACACTCAATTCTCCTCACTTTTAAAACTTTACACTCTTCTGCTCCTCCTTACATCTCAGCTCTAATTTCTTGCTATACACCATCCCGGCTCTTGCGTTCTGCTCAAGGATGTCTTCTCTCTACCCCTTCTGTATCTAAAGCCCTCTCCCGCCTTAAACCCTTCGCAGGGACTGCCCCATACCTCTGGAATGCCCTTCCCCTCAATATCCGACAAGCACCCTCTCTATCCACTTTTAAGACACACCTTAAAACACACCTGATTAAGGAAGCATGAGTAGCTCCATGGCTGATAAATAACACATCATACATTAACCTTTGCTCCTTGCAGACGCACTTACCAGTATACCCTCCTACTGTCTCTGTACGTTCTTCCTACCAACAAAATTAGATTGTAAGCTCTCAGGAGCAGGGACTCCTCTTTCTACATGTTACTTTTATGTCTGAAGCACTTCTACCCTTTGTGTTATTTATATAATTTATTATTGATATGATTGTCACGTATTACTGCTGTGAAGCACTATGCACATTAATGGCGCTATATAAATAAAGACATACATACATACAACACACCTCCACAGTGTGATACAGAACACAATTATAACTACACAACCCACATTGTGATACACATGACAACTACACAACACACACACAGTATAACTAGAGGAAAACAGAGCGTGGGGCAGAATCTTCTTCCCACAGTACGATACTACACAACGTGTCAACTACACAACATGACACGGGGGAGCTGAGTGTGAGGCTAAGGCTCTCACCCACTGCATCATACACATGACACCTACACAATAAACACGCAACATAACAATTACACAGCATGACTCCAGAAACTTTCTTTATTAATCCCTTCTCAGGGCTGACTTGTGCTTTTGCGGGGCTCGGTACAGGGGACGTCACTGCGCCATGCGGCATCATTGTAACGCGACACCATGGAATATCTGAAAGAGGATATGCCGCCGGACAGGTAACAGAGGCCCCACACTCTCCCCCGGCAATCAGTTTATTTGTTTTGGGACGAAAGCGCAGAGCCTCTAAGCGTGGGGCTCGGTGGCACTGCTATCAAGCCGGCCCTGCCCTGCCCCTTCCATGTAAGGGGACTGTGCCTATTTGTACACTCTTCTGTGTACATTTATATATATTTATATATATATATATATATATTTATATATATATATATATACACATACACACACTTTACGTTATGGTGGGTGAAAAAGACGACAAAAAACCCTCAACCGTTAGCATATAGCCAATAAAGAATATCACTTGTGAGCACATTCACATGTCTTAAACAGGTCTGCAACCCTGCCTTTCATCCATTATCACCTAGCATACAGTGCTCCCACTGCAGCAAGGGATTCTGGGAAATTACATGCAAATGAGCACACAATGTGTCACCTTTTGCCTGAAATCCATTTACATCCCTTTGATAAAGCGCTTAATGCATGAAACGCGTTAGGGAATCCGCCAGCACTCTATTGTCATGCTGCTTTTTTAACCAATAAACTTTTCTATGGTTACTGAGTCCAGCTGTTGCTCTGTTTGGCGGTGCACCATTTTTTCTACATCCGTGGAACCTCCATTTGGTGCAAAGGCAAGCCTCACCCTGAAATGTGCTTGGTTCGGCGCGAAAGCTGAAGCAGCGCCCATGTTATATGTGCCTATACGTGTGGATCCACCAGGGGGAGGAGGCAAGTGATTACGTGTCACCATTTGGGGCATATTCTCAGATGCACGGGGTGAGACCAAGAAGCAGGAGCTGTACGAGACTGTTCCCGCTTAATACTGCTGCTACTATGGCCGAGAAAGCTGCTCCCTTGTATACCATACCAGGAGGCATCCTGTTGGTACATATCAATGGGGAGGACTTTTTACAGGGCGTGTGTTGTTCCCGCTGTGATTCCCCCAGCGGGAATTAACCGTGAAATCCTGCTGCAAGAGGTGCAAGACGCCTCATCTGCAGCCTGTGTTGCCGCCACAACCTGCGCCTTCTCAGAAAGACGTGCGGTACTTCTACGAACTGTTTTGTGGCCTGCAAAAACTTATGGAGACGACTTCTTCATGAGATAAGCAGGGCAGCATGCTGGCTCTTTATGACCTGTACCACGCGGATCGGCAGTGCACTAGAAAGGGCCACAGCTATGATTATCTGGCCTGGATTGAGGAGTTGGGAGTAGGTTCCCTGGAAGTGGCTGCTGAAGAGTAACGGCGAGGCCCCAATCCTAATCCCGTAACGAACTATGAGTGCGAGTTACCTGAGGAAATGGTTGGGGAGAATGGACCCTTTTCACCCTTCTTAGTGGATCAAGCGTGGGCCTACTACCTGAGAGCCACGATCGGCACTATGCTGCCTCCGAGGTCTTCCTCGACTGCGGTCGCACCTGAAAAATCCTTACCTGACATCTCAGTATTGAGTGTGGCTTCTTCACAGAAGCTACTCACCCAAGTATCCGACGCTGTGCTGTACGAGATCGAGATGGGAGTCTCCATTTCAGTAATCCTGCTGGAGTGTCACCATATCATACCTGCAGTGGTGAGAACAGCCGTCTGGTGCGAGAGAGCAATCGCAGACAGTCGGTGACGTCAACGGAGCCGACCCCACCCGAGCGGAAGTGACCGGGGACCTGGAGGATCTTCGCGAGGCATTGCAGGTGCCTGCTCCCGGTCAGGAGTACCATGAGATGACATCAGCCCAGCAGAACGGTGAGGTGACATCTGATTCACAGGTTCCGGTGATGACTACAGCCCCGCTGAACGACGAGGGTGCTTTGGCCCAGCTGGCTCCTGCGGAGGCTGCCATCTTGGAGGTACAGGCAGGTACTTCTTTCCCAGTTGTTGCTGCCACCCTTCCGGTGCAACCAGAAATCGTCATCCTGACTTCGGCCACCGGAGCAGATACGTAAGTCGTGACCTCCGGTGCGTAAGGCCGAAGCCGTCCCATTTCCCAAGCCATGCTGTACCCGAGGCAAAGCCATAGATCGACCCGGTGCCACGGACTCTACCTCTAACAAGGTGTTGGAAGTGATGGGTCGAGGTAGGTGCAAGGCCTCACCAACCGCTGCCCATGACACTGACATTTTAACAAGCGCTACCCAGGACAATATTTGTGGGATGCCTTTGATACCAAAAATGCATTGCCATGGTTGGACCCCTTGTTTCAGGGATTTGTGCCACATACGAATTAGGACTAGGTTCCTATTAATGAAAAACACCATAGTTGATCACTGGTAGGAAGAGGGAGAATTTACACCAGAGGAAACTGCAGCGATCCTTAAGGATCGTAGCAAGGATATCAGACAAGGGATGGTAACTCCTTTAGGACTGGAGGGGGTTAAAAAAGAGGTCTCAGTGTCAGAGACACTATTTTGGGTACTGCTAGGTGAAGTTGGTGGGCAGAGGTTAACCATGAATAGCTGGGCGGATTGTATTGTGGTCCAACAGAAAGACACATGGGTTTGACTACGCTTACCTTCCTGAACCCCTTATGAGAGAGGCAGAGGCCCATAGGGAGAAATGGCTTAGAGATGGTGTATTATACTACGTAGCTGGTCGCTGTGTAGAGGCATCTACTATATATTTCTGAAAGCACTGTATGTCTGCGTCCCTAGCGGCAATCTCATTGGTCCCTTGGCCCGCCCGCCCCCGCACACCTCTCATTGGCCTGAGGCGGAGTGACGGGCCAAAGGACACACAGGGACACACACACACACACCTCTCTCTCTGTCCTCTCCCCCCCCATCACACTCACCTCCCTCTACACTCACCTCCCTCCCGCTCAACTCCCTCCACCTCCCGCGCCACTCACCTCCCTCTCCACTCACCTCCCTCCCGCTCAACTCCCTCCCCGGCGCGGGGACAGGCAGTGGGCAGGGCAGCCTGCCGCTGCCTCCACTCACCTCCCGCTGCCTCTACTCACCTCCCGCTCCACTCACCTCCCCGGCGCGGGGACAGGCAGTGGGCAGGGCAGCCTGCTGCTGCCTCCACTCACCTCCCGCTCCCTCCATTCACCTCCTGCTCCCCTCACCTCCCGCTCACCTCCCGCTCACCTCCCCTCACCTCCCGCTCACCTCCCCTCACCTCCCGCTCACCTCCCTCCCGCTCACCTCCCTGGCGCGGGGACAGGCATTGGCCAGGGCAGCCTACCGCTGCCACGCGGCACCTAAGATGGCGGCGGACGGACCCCTTCCTCCCTCGCGGACTAACTAACATGGCGGCGGCCAGAAGGAGAGGTGAGTGTGTGTGTGTGAGTGAGTGAGTGTGTGTGTGTGTGTGGGATACTGTGTGTGTGTCTGTGTGCGTGTGTGTTACACTCTGTCTCAGACACTGTAGAGTGGGGACCGGAGCTACACATGGGGGGGGGTGGGTCAGGAGCGGAGAAAGATACAGGGGGAGTGGAGAGGAGGGACCCGTCAATTTAAAGCAAACCAACCCCCCTCCTGTCCACTGCCCCCCCTCCTCCTGTCCACTGCCCCCCCCTCCTGCCCACTCTCCCCCCTCCTGTCCACTGTCACCCCCCCCTCCTGTCCACTCTCCCCCCCTCCTGTCCACTGTCACCCCCCTCCTGTCCACTGTCACCCCCCCTCCTGTCCACTGTCACCCCCCCTCCTGTCCACTCTCCCCCCCTGTCCACTCTCCCCCCCTCCTGTCCACTCTCCCCCCCCCTCCTGTCCACTCTCCCCCCTCCCATCCCCTCCTGTCCACTGTCCTTTCACCTCTCCCCCCCCTCCTGTCCACTCTCCCCCCCCTCCCATCCCCTCCTGTCCACTGTCCCCCCCCACTGTCCCCCCCTCCTGTCCACTGTCCCCCCTTCCTGTCCACTGTCCCCCCCTCCTTTTCCCCCATCCCCCTCCCCTCCTTTTCCCCCCCTCTCCCCCCCCTTTCCCCCCCCTCCCCCCCCCCTTTTCCTTGCGCTAAATGTAACTCACTGGCAACGCCGGCTCTCCCCCCCCCGCTCCCCTTTGTCCCCCCCCCCGCTCCCCTTTCTCCCCCCCCGCTCCCCTTTCTCCCCCCCCCACTCCCCTTTCTCCCCCTCCCGCTCCCCTTTCTCCCCCCCCGCTCCCCTTTCTCCCCCCCCCGCTCCCCTTTCTCCCCCCCCCCGCTCCCCTTTCTCCCCCCCGCTCCCCTTTCTCCCCCCCGCTCCCCTTTCTCCCCCCCCCGCTCCCCTTTCCCCCCCCTCTCCCCTTTCTCCCCTCCCCCCGCTCCCCTTTCTCCCCTCCCCCCTTCTCCCCTCCTCCCCTCCCCCCTCCTCCCTTCTCCCCTCCCCCCTCCTACCTTCTCCCCTCCTCCCTCCTCCCCTCCCCCCTCCTCCCTCCTCCCCTCCCCCCTCCTCCCCTCCCCCCTCCTCCCTTCTCCCCTCCCCCCTCCTCCCTTCCCCCCTCCTCCCCTTTCCCTCCCCCCTCCTCCCCTTTCCCTCCCCCTCCTCCCCTCCCACCCCCTTCCCCCCTCCCACACCCTTCCCCTCTCCCACACCCTTCCCCACACCCTACCCCCTTCCCCCCCTCCCACCCCCTTCTCCCCCCTCCCACACCCTTCCCCCCCTTCCCACCAATCTTCGCCTTCCTGGCCGCCTTCCTGCCTCCTCGCCTCTGCATTCGCGCCCACCCGCCTCTGCCTTTCACCCGCCCTTACTCCGCCCGCCTCTGCCTTTCACCCACCGCCTCACAGCCGCTGCATGCACTCAACAGACTCCCGCCACACTCGACACATACCTGCCGCCACACACCTGCTGCCTCCCGCCCCTACGCACCAACATCACTGACCCACCGCCTCACACCCTAGCAGGACCCCCACTCACAGAGAGCACTCACAACCCACGTGACACCTGCCGCCTCACACCCTAGCAGGACCCCACTCACAGACAGCACTCACAACCCATGTGCCACCCGCCGCCTCACACCCTAGCAGGACCCCCACTCACAGACAGCACTCACAACCCACGCGCCACCTGCCACCTCACACCCTAGCAGGACCCCCACTCACAGACAGCACTCACAACCCACGCGCCACCTGCCGCCTCACACCCTAGCAGGACCCCCACTCACAGACAGCACTCACAACCCACGCGACACCTGCCGCCTCACACCCTAGCAGGACACACGCCTCACATTTTTACATCTGTTATGTCACCAAAATATACATTGTACTGTGGTGTGTTTACAATAAACCATTTTTAAACAACATCGTATTACATTTTATTCCATCTTTCTTTTCAACATTATTATCCAACCTTTACAACAAATACTCACCTATTGTTCCACGATTTATAAATAATACTACCTATTACGCATTTACATCCCGGGCAACGCCGGGTCTCTCAGCTAGTATTATTATAATGATGAAAAAGTGTCATATTTAATGTGTTTGGAAGGTAGGCCGGAACATCTATATGGACCGGGTCGAATATATATCTGAAGGGGGCCAGAAGCGTTGCTATTTGGTCACTGTACCGGATAGTGAGGGCAGGAAGGTCCGCAAGCCTGATCCAAAACACTACTATTAAAGGGGGTACAGATTCTCTATGTTATGGGAGAGATCCAGAAGTATTTAATCGGTTCAAATGTTATGCCATAAACTGTTATGCATTGTTTTCATGTTATCCAAATGTAGGATGGTCCTTAGATTTGGAGGTCTCAGGGTGGATGTGAGAGTTTCACCAGGGGGAGTGTTTAGCCATGTATCCCCTTGGCTTCTAATCTGCCCTACCTAACACATAAGCCTTGGTACCAGTCAGGCAGTGTTAGGGTTAAATCTATGCCCTTGCTGCTGCAGCAGTAAACAACTCCCTTGAGTGACAGGGGGAGTGGGCCTAAGGCCTGGGTACTGCCTTATCAAGGGCTCAGACCTAGGAACCTCTCCTGGATACAAAAGGGACTGCAGATCCAAATTTAGAGAGTTCTCCTACCTCAGGGAAGAGAGAGAGATCACTCCCACAGGGGAGTGGTAACAACTACCCCATATTCCACCAGGGGATATGGGAGTCAGGGATAGACCATTGGGGCCTCAAGCCATGGGGGTTGAGTCCAGGAACCAGAAGAAAGGCATTGTTGATGTGTACGGCTGTACTCAATAAAGACCAGTTGCTGTTTTTATACTCCTGCTGTGACTGCAGTTTATCAGGGGGAGTGCAAGATGGTTTTCCTGCAGAGGCTGCACCCAGCACTAATGGGGCCTGCTGGGAATGGAGGCGCTGCACCCAGAACGAGATGAGAGCTCTATATCCAAAAGTCTGTCCTGGCTTCCCACCTACCATCGGCAGACACTCGGCAATCCTGTAAGCCTCACAGGTGCAGCACAACGACAGTACAGGTAGCAGTGAAAACTTGCAGAGGGTGGGGGAACACATGTTATATATATATATATATACAGCTAAACCCCGTTATAACGCGCCTCGTTATACCGCGATTCGGTTATAACGCGGTTTTCCCGTGGCTCCCGTTTTTTTTTTAAAAAAAAAAAAAAAAAAAAAAAAAAATTTAAAAAAAAAATTTTTTTACATTTTTTTTTTTGCACACTGCACACACTCACTGCACACACACTGCTCATTGCTCACACTGCCACACTGCACACACACTGCACACTGCACACACACTGCTCATTGCTCACACTGACACACTGCACACACTCACTGCACACACACTGCTCATTGCTCACTGCCACACTGCACACACACTGCACACTGCACACACTCACTGCACACACACTGCTCATTGCTCACACTGCCACACTGCACACACACTGCACACTGCACACACACTGCTCATTGCTCACACTGACACACTGCACACACACACTGCTCATTGCTCACTGCCACACTGCACACACACTGCACACTGCACACACACTGCTCATTGCTCACACTGACACACTGCACACACACTGACCACACTCACGCACACTCACACACACTTACGCACACTCACGCACACTTACGCACACTTACAGACACTCACACACACACACACACACACACACTTACACACACTTAGACACTCACACACACTCACACACACTTACACACACTTACACACACTTAGACACTCACAGACACACACTCACACACACTCACACACACTTACACACTCACAGACACTCACACACACTCACACACACTTAGACACTCACAGACACTCACAGACACTCACAGACACTCACACACACTCACACACACTTACACACTCACAGACACTCACACACACTCACACACACTTACACACACACTCAGACACTTACCCACACTCACACACCCATATACACACACACACTTTCTCTCCCATATATACATACACACACACTCTCTCACTCTACACAGACGGGCCGCGACCAGCACCACCACCCGCTCCCCCCCCTCCTCCCGCGCAGGCAGCGGGAGCACCGGGGACAGCGGTGGGGAGAAGAAACCCCCCGCTACAACCTCCATGCAGGCAGCATGGTTCTGAGGTAAGCGGCGACCTGAGGGGACATCCCCACTCCCATCTCCTGCCCCGCGGCCTGTCCCGAGGTGACAGGGGGAAGCGGGGACAGGAGAGACATCCCCGCTCCCATCTCCTGCCCCGCGGCCTGTCCCGAGGTGACAGGGGGAAGCGGGGACAGGAGGGACATCCCCGCTCCCATCTCCTGCCCCGCGGCCTGTCCCGAGGTGACAGGGGGAAGCGGGGACAGGAGAGACATCCCCGCTCCCATCTCCTGCCCCGCGGCCTGTCCCGAGGTGACAGGGGGAAGCGGGGACAGGAGAGACATCCCCGCTCCCATCTCCTGCCCCGCGGCCTGTCCCGAGGTGACAGGGGGAAGCGGGGACAGGAGAGACATCCCCGCTCCCATCTCCTGCCCCGCGGCCTGTCCCGCGGTGACAGGGGGAAGCGGGGAGCGGAGGGACATGCCCGCTCCCATCTCCTGTCCCGCGGGATGAATATGCGCTAAAGCGCGGCGGCCATTTTTTTTTCTCGCGACCCCGTTAGTAACGCGGTGGTCTCGGGGTGGACCCCGAGACCCGCGTTATAACGGGGTTTAGCTGTATATATATGTATATATATATATATATATATATATATATATATATATATACACATATATATACACATATATAATCTTCAGCCTTTGTTGATCTGATCCACTACTTGATGAAGCCTCCCCAATGATCTTCCAGTTACTGTGGTTGCAAGTCTCTCTTCCCCACGTTGCTTCAACAATTGTTCTGATTTCATCCTCCCACCTCACTTTTGGTCGTCACGTTGGTCTTCTGATATCCCTTTGAATCCATCTTTATCCAATCACGGTTATTTCTTCTTGCGATATGTCCAGTGCCCTGTCATTGTATAGCACCCTGGCAGCAAAAGGGGTTGATTGGGAAACCTTCAAAACAAAGTAGACATTGGTTTCATTACTAAATAGAGGATTTATCCAGATACAAAACATTATGGTGGGTAAAATAGTGGCAAAAACCCTTCACCGTACAGTGTACAGCAAATACAAATACCACTTATGAGCCCATTCATGTCTCAGATAGGCACAAGAGGAAGTACAGCGCACAGCCAAGAGAGTGGGTCAAAAAGTGTATCCAAAAATGAGCTTTATTCGTCCATTAAAAACGGAGGTCTGATAATCCTGCTACATGTTTCGTGCAATAGCACTTTATCAAGCATTCCTTTATAAAGTGCTATTGCACGAAACATGTAGGAGGATTGTCAGACCTCTGTTTTTAATGGACGAATAAAGCTCATTATTGGATACACTTTTTGACCCACTCTCTTGGCTGTGCACTATACTTCCTATTGTGCTTATCTTGAGTTTATCACTAGCAGCATGCTTACATAAGGCACAGGATGGTGGCATTTCTAACATGTGAGTACACTTATAATTGTTCAACTCAAATGGTTCAATAGTGGTCCTGGGACTATCCCAATGAGGTATTAAGGAGTGGGCTTATACCCCCTTACTCTTTCCCTTCATGGTTATATTTTGTCTCTTTTGAGGACTCCATACCATCATCTGGGAGTTGTTTTCAGAAGAATACTCACCATCTAATTATTATTAGCCCCATTCCCTGTGCCTTTGATCATTCTCTAATCTTTAGAATACTGTACAGTGATTCCACGCTAGAGCGCTGTAACAGGGGAGTAATCCCTGTTCAAGTAATGTGCCTTTAATCTAGCAGTGTGGTGGTTAACCGCTGGTAGTCAATTAATAAATACCACCTGCCTGATTTAGATTGCTTACAAAAGCCTGTCTGTTGAGACAGGAAGTGATTCCTTAGCTCTGACTGAGAGCTGAACTTTGGAGACAGAGCAGTGGTTCTTGAGTCTCCCAGGAGAGACTGACTAAGAGAACACAGATCTCTGGAGCTGACAAATAAGACTTCTAAACCTGGATGCTGACATTTTCTGTGCATGCACGGGTGCGGTTCCAGGAGAGCAGAGAAGCTTACTCTACAGCAGCTAACAGATAAG